>NC_056725.1:15913262-16205786 GCF_019279795.1 Protopterus annectens | reverse complement strand
CCCCCCTAGGAAGGGAAGAATGGACTGTATCGTGACCATCTAGAATTGTTGAAGTTTGATAAATTTGTTCAATAGGCTGAGATCCAGGATTAGTCTCCAGTCCCCTGTCATTTTTGGCACTAAAAAAGGACCGTGAGTAAAATCCGGATCCTGTCTGGTCTGGTGGGACTGGTTGGATGGATGACTCTTTTCCTTAGCAGCTTTTCTATCTCCAAGGCTGCTAATTCCCTCTGATTGGGTGGTACATCGGGGATTCATTTGACGGGTCTGGGAGTTAAGTTGAAAGGTATTTGGCAGCTTCTGGATATTATTCTCTGCACCCAAACATCGGTAGTAATAAGATGTCAGGCTGGTAGATGCAGAGAAAAACAACCCCCGACAGCTTCCGAGGGAAGCAATCGGGGTGCTGGTAGGGTCTGCCGGAGAAAGAATCTCTAGCGCCCAGGTTACGAGGAGCCCCTCTACCCTGAAAGGGATGTCTTCCATACGAGTTACCCCTCTGCCCCAGGGGGATTCTTCACCATGAGTGTCACAAAAACATCCTTGGGATTTCTTAAACCACATTTTTCCTCCCTTCTGGTTCCTGGAGTAGCACATCGGGGGGTTAGAAAGGCGTATGCCCACAGCAGACAAGATCTTTCCATCTTTCTCACTACGTGTACGTGTCTCTCGTACTTTGGGTCCAAAAAGTGCAGATTTAGCGATAGGTGCATTGACGAAGAAAGATTTAAAGGGGTCTGTGAATTCACACAACCGCATCCAAGCATTGTCTCATGACAACGCCTCATGCGGCAGCTCTAGCTGCCCCCTCGGTGGAGTGACATATCAAACACATTGAGGTGTGCGAGATGGATACAAGGGTAACTAGCTGCGAGGCAACAGCATCACGCACCTCATCAGATGGTACCTCACCAAAGAGGAAGACATTTCGGAAATTAGGCCTCTTTGGAGAGGAGTAAAGTGTGCCAGAAAGTTCAGCGACCGAATGGCGAATTTCAATGAAGCATAGGTACGTTTCCCTAGTCTGTCCATGGTACAGGACTCTCTGTTTGGAGGATGGACGGTGGAACTATCTTCTGCCAGTTTCCTCTTGGTGGTCGCCGCCATGACCAATCAACTGTCAACTGCTAGCACCAGTGAGTCTGGTCTTCAGGTGTAGATAAAATTTTTGTCTGGCCTCCGAGGGACAGGTTCTACATTGTCCGGGGCCTTCCAGCCACGCTGCACAATGAGTTTAACAAGGTCATCTGCCGGTGGGGTCACCCAGGAAGTAGATGGCCAGGCACAGAAGGCCTGCAGGAACACAGATTTCTCAGAAGAAGGATCATAGGACTTCTAGTCTCCCCGCTGCTTGAGGATTTCGAGAAGATCTCCAAATGAGATGTCGTCTGGGGGAGACCGTGGGGACCCTTCCCCCTCATCAGAATCAGTGTTTTCGGTGATAGATTTCTCTGGTGAATCAAGGTGCTTCCTCTTGCACCGTTTCTTCTGGGGTGGCTCCCCAGTGGGATCTTCTGAGAAGGACTCCAGAGAAGGGGTTCCCTTCAAAGAGGGTTCTTGGAATTCCTGTGCCCGGGGTCCCAAAATAGAGGGTTTGGAGAGGAGCAAGAGAACTGGAAGCCATCGGAGCCATGGACACAGACAGTGCCAGGGAGAAAATAGGCGCCAGGCTAGATACCAAGGTACAGACTGGTTCAAGCACTGCTTCGGGAGAGCATCGGTTCCACCAGAGCCAATGCAGCAAGGGTGAACGGTGCCGACAGGGAAAACACTGCTGTCAGAACCGAGACAGTATGCACCGGAGGTATCTTGTCCTTGGCAGGTATTCAAGTTTTGGAGCCGATGGAGCCGAAGAAACTGTCAGTACTGTGGCTGGGGATGGTGCCGAAGCAGGTACAGTCATCGGAGCCTATGTTGGATCCAAGGACGGCACTGAAGTCAGTGGTGCCAAGGTTGGGTGAATATCATGGACGGCACCGAGGGAGAAGACACAAAGTCAGTTGCCGAAGAGGTCTGCCCAGAGGAAGCACGGAGCAGACTCAGTTCCGTAACTGACAGAGATGCAGGAACCGAGTGACTCCATTTGTCCTTATATTTTTTGGTCTTTAGAGGAGGGGGAAGAGACCTCCATCCAAGACAGAGCCTCCAAAAAGGGTGCCTTGAGTAATCCGTTTTTCTTTATGTTTTATGGTCTTTGGAGGGAGTGAGACCTCCAAACCAGATAGAGCTTCCGAAAAAGGTGCCTTAAGTAATCCGTTTTCCCTTATATTTTTTGGTCTTTGGAGGGGGTGAGACCTCCTACCCAGATAGAGCTTCCGAAAAAGGTGTCTTGAGTAAATCTTTTAAAATAAGTTTATTATTACTTTCTGCTAGTGTACATTTACTAAAACTAGCACAAAAGTCACAGTCAGCTCTAATATGATACACGCCCAAACAGTAGACACAACGAACAAGTATATCTGAGTTAGGCATCTTACGTCCACACTTGTCACACTGTTTAAATCCCAACTTAGCTTTGTCTGACATAGTAAGGCAACAAGGCTATCCTATAGAACAAATAAGAGAAAATACCAGTGATGTTATTTTAAAAAATACCACTAGTAGAAAGGAAAGGCCTGTCAAAGACAGGACAGAGGGATAAGTACCAATAAAGGTAAAAAAATTAAATTACCAAGGAAAAGGGTAGGAAATAGGCTTAGGTTATAGACGACTGTAAGAAAAGGCTAACCTGACTAAAAATTAAATAATTTTTAAGATAAACTGCCCTAAAATTAACAATTTTCTACTTAGCTTTGAGAGGGATGGCTAGCACGTCTGACTAGGAACACAGCAAACGAGATCTGGAGTAACTAGGAGAGGGGCATTATGGGTAGGTCTTAGCTGAGAGTTTTTAGATGCGCGAGCTGGGAAACAGCCGTATCGATTCAGAGGATAGAACAGAGGTCCTAACTGTAATGAAAGAACAAAGATTTACAACATCAGATAATATATTAAAGCTAGTGAATACCAAAGTCACTTGCATCTACAGTAAAGACCCAGCCCATGACAGTACAGTCCTGATCTTTAAAACATGCATCTTTTCACGTGAAACTGACAAAGGGCAATTCTAATAAGATGTACAACTCCCTTTTAAACAAAATTAAGTAATAATCTCATTAGCTGCATTAAGCACAGGAACATTCTGCAAATATCCAGTTTTTCCATTTCTCTAACATTTACAAGTAAAGGACATGTTTGTCAGTTAAAAAATTTCCCTCAGCTTTGTTGCACTGTACTGGCTCACTGGACATTTGGCACAGGAATGGCGCAGAAACAGTCGCCAAGTTAATAAGAAAAAAAGGTGCATACCATATACGATATTTATATTATTTATAATAAATAAATAAATAAGGCACATATATGAGATCTTGTTCAATTGAATATTCATGTGACTGAGAAACACGTCAATGTTTATTCATAACTACTGTTACTGGCTGAGACCCTGAAAATCATTTTGTGAGTTATTAGAACATGGATGGTTGGACATATCCATACAATATGCAGTGTGTGCATGTATGAATAAGTGTGTGTGTATATACACATGCAATCATATACACACATATCTCTCTCACCCTTTTAGTACAAGAATTATGGATAAAGCCAAAAATAATGGTGAAACCTATAACTTGTCTAGTCCAGATACAGATTTGCTGTGTCCAAGACTGTTTGTAAGCTTCTGAGCCCCCCAAGCCTCTCTGTGTCGGAGGGAACCCTTCCAGCTTGTCAGTGGGAGTGATAAGCACTAGGTAGCCTATCTACCACAAGAGGAGTGGTTTCTGGGCCAGAAATCGTAGTTTATTGGCCATTTGGGCAGTTTTTTCCATCTCCTTCAACTTTCTGGTCTAAAAGCCCACATTTGCACTTTTTCCATCTTTCCTGTACTTAGTCTAGTCCAGATGCAGATTTGCTGTATCCAGAACTGTATGTAAGCTTCTTAAAGGTGCCAAAGTCTGCTCTTCAAGTTTTCCTTTAGATCCGCTAGTTCTCTACTCTCCTGCACTTTTACTAGCTTATTAGTCTAGCACTTTACCATACCAGACTTCTTGTAGCAATTATTGTAGCACACAAAAGTGCTACTAGCACTAAACGTTCTAGAAGGAAACGGCTCCAGTACTTATTAATGCCCACCCCTCCAGGCATGTCTAAAGGTCAGCTCCCTGTGCTTTCTACTGTTAACCTGGTGAACTTGGGCATCCTGAGGCAATGTAGCAACTGCCTCATGTACACCGACAACCCTCTCCTCTTACCTCCCTACACTCAGACTTGTGGGAGGTGCATTTGTATATCAAATTAGAAGCCACGCACTCTCCAGCCAAGACTGGAATAGCTGGTCAAGAGGAGAAGGTCAACACTTGCACCACGCTACATGGAACACGTAGCCCTCCAGAACACACACCAGCACTGCTTTCACATAAAAACACAAACCACACACCCACCTTCACGGAGGCTCTCAATAAAAATCTACCCAAACAGCAGAGACCTCCAAGTCAGAAACGCATTTGACCACCACAACACAACACTAATTACGAGACACATAACTCTCCTAAACAGTGTGCCACTCAACCAAAGCCCCCCCAAGGCAAAACAGCATGCCCAGCACACTAGTCATAGGTGTCTCGATAGTGAGGCACACTGATGTCCCACTCACTAGGCTGAATAAGGCGAAAGTAACAGTCAGCTGCCTGCCAGGTGCCAGGCTCCGCCATATAACTCATGCACTCTGGTCCCTCAAAAACAGGTACAAATATGACTCTGTCATTGTCATGTCCACATGAAAAGAGACATGGAGGAGCTCTCGGATTATATAGCCCAAGCGGGTACGACCCTTGCCCTGAGCAGTATCCTGCCATCACCCAGAATTATACCACTGTACAAGCAGAAAATGATTGCAAAAATCAAAACAGTCCTGGATAAAGAGCCTCGTCCGAACAGAAGTCTATGTAGAATCAAAACAGATGAGGCTCACCACAGCAGTATTCGTAGAGAATTACTGCAGTTTGCGATGTTTTATCTCATTAAATTCTCTAGGAATACTGCAATGGTAAGCCTCATCTGTTTTGATTCTACATAGAAAATGATTCATTTCAACAATTGGCTAAGTTTCTGGTGTCATTCTAAGGAGATCCAGTATCTGTCTTCCTGGGATGAAATGACTGACTGATCTCGATGCTTTGCCAGAGATGGCCTGCATCTATCATCCCTGGGCTTCCAAATACTGGCCAAGGCTCTTGCCACCCCTAGAGGATCCTAGACCTTAAACACTTGTGCTATATAGACAGACTCAGAAAACTCCAACTAGTCTCTGTCTCACATTGCCTACTTAGAGGTGATCTCTGCTTGCCTTAAAAAGCCATGTCTGACCCACCTTTGTTAGAAGTGCTACATCTAAAGAAATCCCAATCCCTCTGCACCACACTCCGAAGACCTCAACCTCTAGAACAAGTTTTGCATTACCCCACTGTTTCTGTAGGATACCAAGTCTGAAACGCAAATGATTATCATTATTTTGTGACCTCAATCTTCAATCATTTGCCAGAAAGCCATAGATGTTACTTGCAACACACCAAAAATATGAGGCAAAGATGTAGACCTTCTGTGAAATTCTTGACAGTTGAGAGGCATACAGGCACACATATACACATACACTAGGTCACATGCAAAATCTATAGTTTTAAAGCATGCACTTCAGTCTTGAGACAGACAACAAACCATAACATCGCCATGCATCACTTGATTCAGTGCCTAAGCGTCAACTAATCTAAGGAACAAATGTACTGAGCTGTTGGTGAGAATAGTAACTTTATACTGACTTATGTGTGCTACATTTTACCTACCCTACCGTTACACGCCGCACACAGTCCATATTTGTAAGCATACACTTCCATTGCAATACAATGGACCAAAATACTACTTTCCCCTCACACGAAGCAATTCAGAACTGCATTTCTCAATTATTTGGCACTTCGACACATGCAAGTTCACGTCTCCCTTACAAACTTGCATTTTAATCATACATTCGTGCAGTAACCCCCCCCCCCCCCAAAAAAAAAAAAAAAAAGGATACAAAGAGAGTCAACAATGATGCAAACTATTAGGAAGAAAATGTGACTTTTTGTGACTAAGTGGCAAGATGTAAACGCCATATTGCTGAAGAACTCTCAGATCTGCAACCTTGAATCCCTACCTGGGATATAAGTGAATTGCACTTCTTTTGCCACCGCTCGAACCTTTTGTGGTAGCTGCTGATAGCGGAAATGTATGACTTTGCCTTTCAGAGTGGCTGCCAACAAATCCTTACTGCCAGAGATGGTTGGGAAGGCTGATAGACTGTAAACATTACTTTGTGAAGAAAACCGACAGAAGCTGTCCTCTACCAACGGACAAAAATGTCTCACTTCGCGAGAGGCCATTACATTCTAGATAAGTACACCTTCTACAACAGTGGCCTCTCTATCTGTAACTTTCAAGCGCTTCCCTTAAAGAAAACGTCAACAGCTCACGCTTTCTCTTTTCAGCAATCCACGTTAAATGTTTGGAACCTTACAAAAGAGGAAAAAAGTTGTCAGTGTCAAATGGACCAGTGCACTGTTGTAGAAGGTAGGAGGGGTGAGCGAGAAACACAAGTAGTACACATGCGCATCAGAGAAAAAGCGTGCATTTAATTCTAATGAACACTCAAGGCTAACGTTTTAATACCACTAATTATTTTCAGTAGCCAATGTTACCGCTTTGAATACCATTGAACTGCCCCGCAACTTTCAACACTCCGTATCGCAGACTTGTTGTTAATCGTGTTGTTTTATACTTACAAAGGTCTTTGTAATGAATTAAATGATTCCTTGTATTTACCATAAATGTTTATAGAAAAGGTATTTATTGTCATAAAGGTATGACAGACATTTTCAGGTCATACTGCGTGAGACATAAGAGTTTTTAAGACAATGAACGTTCCTCATAATGAGACACACTCGATAGGTATAAACTGATTTGACCGCATTACTTTTGAAGAAATACTAGTACACCACAGTAGTCTGACTATATTATGTCCAGAGACAAAATAAAATGGAGGGACAGAATATTTGCCGTAGATGACAATACGCATGCACATCATTTTACAAATCACACCTACAGAACTGTTTGAAAGAAACGGCCTCAGCCTTTAGGATTACCACCTTTCCTTGTAGCAAAAACCGGTCCAATGCCATACCCATATAAATATAATACCGCCCACATTCCGCCCGTTTTATGACATCATCATATATCAGGCAAGTAGGAACGCCTACTTTTTTTCCCCCGTTTCGAATGGCATCTTTCTGTAGATTTGCTATGCTTTTCTGTAAAAAAAAAAAAAAAAAAAAAGCATAGTAAATCTGACAATTTAACAAACTCCAATAGTCTATATCCTTTTTGAAACAGAATACCAGAGTTCAAGAGAGCCTGCAGGATTTTAGCAGGGGGTGCAAGCCCAGCCCCCCCCCCCCATGCAGCCATTCCAGTGTCCCATTGCTAGGGTTCATAAGTGTGTACTAGGCTAATGGCCCTGGAGACTTTACAAGCCTAGTCCATAGGATTAACCTGGCATCGTGCCACCCGACCTTAGTTCCCAGTGCCTCTGTTGAGTAGAGCCACTGGAGTGATCCCTGGGGTGAATTTTCTATTTCTCATCCACTCAACAAAATTCTCCTGAAGAGGACCAGTGAGGTGCTCTGTTTGACATCTCAGATGCTCAAGGTAAGAGCCGCCCTCTCCAAAGCAAAAAACACAGCCTCAATGGGACCAGACGGTGTCCCGGGCTGCGTCCTATATGAACTCCAAGAAGAGCTAAACCCAAACATAAAACTACTGTTCAATCTCAGCCTTACTACAGGATATGTACCCAAAGAGTGGTGTACAGCAACAGTGGTCCCTCTCCACAAAGGTGGTGCCTCAACGTATCCTGGAAACTATCGCCCCATAAGCCTGACTAGCTTGGTCTGCAAAGCTATGGAAAGGATCATCATGGACCTCATATATAAAGATATTGGGGACATACAGACACTGGATCCTACCCAGTTTGGCTTTGTTAAGGGCAGATCCTGCCTCTTAAACCTGGTCGATTACTTTGAAACAGTCACCAAGGCCATTGACGAGGGGAAGGCGGTCCACACAGCCTACCTGGACCTCACAAAAGCCTTCGATACAATACCCCACTCAGGCATTATTGATAAGCTCACCAGCTTAAATATAAACCCCTATGTCACTAGATGGGTTGCAAACTGGCTCAAGGACAGAACCCACATGGTTAGAATTGCTGGAGCCATGTCAGACTCCAAACCAGTTACAAGTGGTGTCCCACAAGGCTCAGTCCTGGGACCTCTCTTGTTCGGTATATATTTCTCGGAGGTACAGGCCAACATGGAAGGACTGTGGCTGACCAAGTTCGCAGATGACTGCAAACTGGGCGCCATAATCGACTCTCCAGCCGACACAAGCATCCTCTAAAAGGGCCTCATAGAAACAGACAACTGGTGCCAGAGCCATGGCCTCAAGCTAAACACCAAAAACAAAGTGTCCACAAATTACCACATAGGTGGTAATCCATTAAGTACAGAAGAAGTAATTAGGGACCTGGGGACCCAACTTGATAGCAATCTCTCATTTGACAACCACGTGGCCAAAGTGGTTAGAAAAACATTTTATATAGCCCACCTAATCATGAAGGGATTCACATCTAGATCAGGGGAGGTCATCGTGCCTCTTTACTCATCCCTCATCAGGCCCATAATTGAGTACAATGCCCCTTTTGGGATGCACCTTACCAGACACCTGCAGCAACTGGAAAGACCCCAAAAGTACCTCACCAAGAGGATCAAAGGGCTCAAACAGATGCCATATGCTGCCCGGTTAAAGAAACTCCAGCTCTACTCAGTGGCATACCGCCTGCTCAGAGGCGATCTGTGCCTGACAATATAAAGCCATGTCCAACCCGGAATTAATGGACATGCTGCACCTCAGAAAATCCAAATCCCATGGAGCTACGTGCTCGAGAGACTTGAACCTCAGCACTGAAATAAATAGGGCATGGTGGAGGGACAGATTCATAACCCAGAGGCTCCCTTCACTCTGGAATAAAATCCCAGTCAAGGTTAGGCAGAGTCCCTCATTGACTCTCTTCAAGAGGACTCTTGATGAGTGGATGGGAGATCGTAGGTTTACCCCGGGTATCACTTCTGTGTCACTGTTAGACAGAGGCACAGTATATTAACCTTGAAAAAGGGCATAGCAAAATTAATTTAAAATGGGTGGCGAAAGCCAAACACACTCTGGCTAGGCTTATAAATGCCCTAGGGCAGATAGCCTAGTATGAACCTATGAACCTATGAACCTATGACATGCATGGGAAGTCTATTCCATAGCATGGGCAGTCTCTGGGTTATGAACCTGTCTCTCCAGCATGTTCTGTTGATTGTGGTAATGAGGTTAAGGTCTTTGGAGCATGTGGTGCAGAGGGGTTGGGATTTCTTTAGATGTAGCATTTCTAACAGAGCTGGGTCAGTCATGGCTTTGTAAGTCAAACAGAGATTGCCTCTAAGTAGGCAATATGAAAGAGAATAGTTGGAGTTATTTGAGTCTGCCCATATATGGCAAGGGTTATTGCCTAGGATCCTCTTTATGAGGTACTTTTGAGGCCTCCCCAGTTGTTGCAGGTGTACAGTGAGGTACATACCAAATGGGGCATTGTGCTGGATGATTGGCCTAATGAGGGAAGAGTAGAGTGAGACAATGACCTTTCTTCCTGGATGCAAAACTTTTAGTAATGAGATGTGCCACATAGAAGGACTTTCTGACCACAGTGGCAATGTGGTGGTCAAAAGAGAGGTTGCTGTCAACCTGTGTTCCCAGATCTCTTATAACGCCTTCTGTGTTCAGTGGACTACCATCAATGTGATAATTCATGGGAACCAGGTTTTTCCCAAAGGGTATGACAACACATTTTTTGGCATTGAGCTTAAGGCCATGGTTTTGACACCAGTCGTTGGTCTCAGTGAGGCCTTTCTGTAGGATGTCAACATCACTTGGGGAGTTAATAATAGCTCCCAACTTGCAATCGTCTGCAAACTTTGTCAGCCAGAGTCCCTTTGTGTTGGCCTGGACTTCAGAGAAGTAGATACCAAACAGGAGAGGACCCAGGACTGAACCCTGTGGGACTCCACTCATGACTGGTCGCACTCTGACCTGGAGTCAGCTACTTTCACACTGTGAGTTCTATCTGTGAGCCAGTTTGCAACCCACCTAGTGATATAGGGGTTGATGCCTAGCCTAGTGAGTTTTTCTTTGATTCCTGAGTGGGGAATGGTATCAAAGGCCTTGGCCAGATCAAGGTAGGCTGTATGAACCACCTTGCCTTCATCCACAGCTCTGTTGACTGACTCAAAGAAGTTGACCAAGTTCAGCAGGCATGATCTACCCTTCACAAAACCAAAGTGTGTGGGATCCAGAGTTTGGAGATTCCCTATATCCTTGTTTATTAGGTCCATGATGATGCGTTCCATAGATTTGCATATCAGACTCATCAGGCTAATGGGACAATAGTTCCCAGGGTCTGTAGTCACTCCTCCTTTGTGGAGAGGGAAGACTGTAGCAGTGCGCCATTCAGTAGGGACAAAGCCTGAGGTGAGGCTGTGATTGAACAGGGCACACAGGTGAGGTGCCAATTCACTCTGTAGTTCATGTAGAACACAGCCAGGGATATTGTCAGGTCCCACAGAAGCTGTATTCTTGGCTATTTCTCCCCAGTTGCCATAAACTCTGTTCAAAACTCTCAATATGCATACTGTTTATGCTTTACTGCTACAATGATTACAGCTATTTGGATTTAATTTACAACTTTTATTTCAAATTTTATAGCACAAACACTGATAGAAATTTGCTAAACAATGTTTCTAAGACGAGAACGTCTTGGTAATGTGAATAGCAACACGACTTGAACAGGCAACAATAACTGTTTATTAACTACTAAAAGTAGTACATAAAACAATAAAATAATGGTTAAGCACTTTCATCTGACTGAGCAGACTTCATCAGAATGATTAACACAGATTTAAAACTCAATTATATAAACTTTTTGGTGCCAAAAAATGTGTGTCATTTAAAGTTTAAAAAGACAGTGCTTAACTCTTTACACTTTACACGTTCCTTCATAGCGAGAACATTTCTCTGCATGAATAGAAACCAACTCAATCCACATAATAAAAACATACAGTTGATCTTAATCAAAACAAAAATAAAAATAGAATTAAATAAATACTTATTATAGATATTATAGATAATGCTGCATAGAAACTTAATTTAACAAATTGTTTGATAACTTTGGTTTCAGTTATATGAACACACTTATTAAGAAAAATGATGCAAAATTATCTCATTTAGTGTGTGAAGTGGAAAAACTGAATCATGAAATAGTAACGGACTTGTTATTTCCCCAATGGCAAGATTTATAAGACAAACAGTTCAAAATGGCTGAACAAAAAGCTAAGGGGATATATCAAAGAAAAAGCAGGAAAATACAACGTGATGTAGAACAATACAAAAATAATATGGCTTATATATGGACCAGTGATAGTAAAATACCAGATAGAGATAGGACCAGCAGGAATGGTGTTAGGCATCAGGATAAGGATACTAATTTTCAAGGGGGCAGATACTATCCAGCCCCAAAAAAACAGTATTCACAGTGGAACAGACGGGAGAGCCAACAGGAATGAAGATAGAAACAGTTAGGACATCAATTTCAGATATCACAAGGTTGTACGATTTTAGGGATTCCAATAGTATATCTCCTGACTTTCCTATTCATTTATTGGACACTACGTCACAAGACAACAACAACAGTGTTGACAACATAGTGAACACCTACAATGGCTTTAAAGTGTTTAACTACACTAATGCCAATGTCACACAAGAATTTTTCATGCTATTTTCCAAGGGAATGAAGTTCATTCCTACAGTGAAATTCAATTTAGTTGATACTATTACTGAAATAAAGTTATATTGTAGGTGGTAGAATTTGGCTCTATTTTTTAAATCCAATGATGGACAAATGGGGTACATAGAGTCTAATGGATTAAAGAAGAAGAGCACATTCATTCCACCAGCTAATTTGAAAGTCACAAGTCTTGAAAAAATGGTGTGTCAGGATGTCTATAAATTCAATAAATTAAGTAAAAAATGTAACATTAAGGACAATTTATTGGAGAGTGAATGTACTTGCTTGAAAGAATTGATGACCAATAATGAGATTAGAATAATGAAACCTGATAAGGGGGGTGGGGTAGTACTATACAACAGTATGGACTATATTAATGAAATGCGTAGTATCTTATATAAATCTGGTAATTATGAGACTATTTCTGTTAATGAAATTCATATAGGATACAAAAGGATTGATTTAGCCTTGGAGGAATATTTAATTGACAATAGAATTACTATTGACATTTATAATTATTTGAAAGTGGATCATCCTTTACTAGCAACGATTATAGGCATTCCTAAAGTCCACAAGAATATACTTCACCCCCCCCCCCGCCATTTCGACCGATTGTCTCAGGTAGCAAATAAAAAAACCTACCCAGTAGGGGGTAGCTATCGATAGATGGGTCAAACCTGTATAATAACAATATTTCACATCTTGTCAAAGACTCTTGGATGTTTTTGCCCCATTTAACCCCTAACATTTGGAGTAAGGATTTAATCTTTATTACTATTGATGTTATCAATTTATTTTCAAGCATTCCTAAAGACATAGGTTTACAGGACTTCAGTAACAGTTTGAGGAAATATTCTGACATGGACTGGGACCGAATATGTCTCATTACTGACATGATGGGGATGGTGTTGGATTATAATTATATTTATTTTGAAGGTGAACATTTCAGACAAACCAGGGGAGTAGCAATAGAAGCATCTTGTGCTCCAATTTTTGCTAACCTGGTTATGCTGGAGTGGGTGACTGAACATCTATTTGGTTGTCAATATTACTAATATGTCTCATATTACACCAGATATCTTGACAATATGTTTTTGTTATGGAAAGGACCCATTGACTTGATTGATCAATTTATTGACTATATTAACAATTCCAGTGTATTCTTAAGATTTACCCATAAGGTCAATAGGTGTGGTATAGCTTACCTGGACAGTACATCAGTCACTCGGATCATGGATTTTTATCACAAATATACAGGAAGGACACCTTTTCCAATGATTATTTGGAATTTACCAGTGACCACCCCAGACATGTTTTAAAAAATGTATTTAAAGGGCAATGCATAAGGGCAGCCCGCATGTCCTCCATGATGGACATTATGAAGAAAGAACTTGAACATATTAAGTCTATGTTCATCAACAGAAGATACCCTAACACATTATTGACAGATGTTATAGATTATGTTAGTAGGGAATGGGGTAAGAAATATCCCCCATTATTGGGAAGAGAATTCACACACGTGAATAATTGTTCATCAATGTGTTAAGAAACAATAGGGTATGTGTCTTGGTATATTCACCACACATACAGTATATTAAAAACCTAATCAGGAGTCATTGGAACATGTTAATAGTGGATGAGGAAGTGGAAACCATTTTAGGTAAACATCCTAGTTTTGTTAACAAAACAGGTATGAGTATAAAGAGACAATTAGAGGTAATGACCAAGACCAATATAAGGACAAAAAAATCAAATACTACTAAAAAGTGTGGGTCATGCAAACAATGTCATGCTATTAGTGAAGTAGAAGGATGTAAGTTAGATGATGTGAATAGGACATACATTAGATTTAGAGCTGGAAATTGTAATAGTAAGAATGTTGTCTATTTGGCTAAATGCATGGTTTGCTCCGCTTTCTATATAGGAAAAACAGAGAGACAGTTTAAGCGATGAATATATGATCATTTTTACAGTATTAAGGTGAAGGACAAAAACAATGCTTTATATCGGCATATTAATGAAAGCGGAGACATACACCACCTTAAGTTTGCTATTATAGACCAAGTAGATATTTATCCTCATGGTGGTAATTGGAAAGCTCTTCTGGGTATGAGAGAGAGTAAGTGGCAAATGTTTACCGATGCCATGAGAAAACCATTAAGCCATTTTTGACATTAGCTTAAGGGCATCAGGGTAGTATGTTTTAATGTACAATTTGCAATAATTGTATTAATCTTTTATATGTAGTTTATGTATATTATTTACATGTATTTTTTGGTACACAGGTTCAAGCATTTATATGGTTTTAAGGTACTATTTAGGAGATGTATTATGCTATCTTATTCATAGTAGTATTATAGATTGTAGTGTTTCTATGCAGCATTATCTATAATAAGTATTTATTTAATTCTATTTTTATTTTTGTTTTGATTAAGATCAACTGTATGTTTTTATTATGTGGATTGAGTTGGTTTCTATTCATGCAGAGAAATGTTCTCACTATGAAGGAACATGTAAAGTATAAAGAGTTAAGCACTGTCTTTTTAAACTTTAAATGACACACATTTATTGGCACCAAGATGTTTATATAATTGAGTTTTAAATCTGTGTTAATTATTCTGATGAAGTCTGCTCAGTCAGATGAAAGCGCTTAACCGTTATTTTATTATTTTATGTACTTCTTTTAGTAGTTAATAAACAGTTATTGTTGCCTGTTCGAGTCGTGTTGCACCTGTGTTGCTATTCACATTACCAAGACATTCTCGTCTTAGAAACAGCATTTACAGTGTTGCTTTGGTGTCTTTTTTCATTTCAAATTTGCTAAACAAAGCAATAGTCTTACAATGAAACATACTTAACATTAAAACTTCTCTACCTTTGAAACTTACATTCACTGAAGCAGCATTGAAACCCACATTCAAAGAAAATGCATCTGGCAGTGGCAGGTAAAGTTTACCTTTGGGCTGTTTTTGTATCATAGGCCCCTTGCACACATTTTTAGGACCATACAAAAGTTCTTTGATCCACCTTCCTGATTGTATTAATTATAATATAAAATAACTGATTTATATCTCTCTATTCCCTCCCTATTCCCCACTTGGGCATAATAGATAAACTCTCTCAACTAGGCATCAATCCATATGTTACCAGATGGGTAGCCAATTGGCTCACTGACAGAACCCACCTAGTCAAAATAAGGGATGCCACCTCAAGCAGTAGACTTGTATCATGTGGCATACCCCAGGATTCGGTCTTGGGGCCTCTGCTATTTGGGATATACTTTTCTGAGGTACAGGCCAAAACCAGTGGGCTATGACTGACCAAGTTTGCAGATGACTGTAAGTTGGGAGCTGTCATCAATTTCCCTAGTGACATGGATATCGTCCAAGAGGGTCTCACCCAAACAAATGACTGATGCCAGAAACATGGCCTCAAGCTGAATACAAAAAAATGCATCATCCCCTTTGGGGAGAGATGTACCCACAAATTATCACATTAATAACAATGTTCTAAGTACGCAGTCATGAGGGATTTGGGCACCCAGATTGATAGCAGCCTGACTTTTGACCACCATTTTGCTTCCATTGTACAGAAAACTTTCTACATGGGCTACCTCATAAGTAAGTGTATCTCATTCAGGGACAAGCAGGGGCAAGGAGGTCATAACATCCCTGTATTATTCCTTTATAAGGCCCATTATGGAGTACAACGTCCCATTCAGCATGTACCTTGCAAAGCACATGCAGCAGCTGGAGACACGACAGAGGTTCCTCACTAGGAGAATCCAGGGCCTCAAAAGTCTACCATACACAGATAGGCTAAAAGCCCTATCCTTCTACTCTGTTTCATACAGACTCCTCAGAGCTGACCTCTGTCTAGCATACAAGGTGATCTCAGACCCCACCTTGATGGGACTGCTGCATATCCACAAGTCAAGCTCCACTCGAGTAACCCGCATACACGGCCTCAACCTGGTCTGTGTCATCAATAGGACTTGCTGGTGGGACAGATTTGTGTCCCAGAGACTCCCCCATCTATGGAACAGACTCCCTCTCCATGTCAAACAGAGTACCTCTTTACCCCTTTTTAAGCGCAATCTGGATAAGTGAATGGGAAATAGAAAATATATCCCTGGGATTCCACCCATCTTCCTGCTGGACAGGGGTATCGGGTGCTGATTTGTCTATGCATGGGCTTATAAGGGCCTCAGGGCCAATAGCCTAGTGACTTCCTATGATCCCTTGTATAATACAGCACTACTTGTTAGAGTGTGTTTTAAATTTATAGTTTTGAACATTTTTTCTAGTAAGCAATGAAACAAAACATATGAACCAATAATGACAAACTACCCAATTCAGAATATTCAACCATAAAAGGTCACTGAAACTTCTGTCATTACAATCCACCAATATCAGTCAATATGCATAATCTCTGCAAAAGTAAAAGTCATCTGAATAATTCCACATTAAAGAGATCTGAAATTAATGAAGAAGTTGTTGCTAGAAAACAACTTTATATTTTAGTGTTTCATCTACAAATTCAGTGCCTACTGCCCTTGAAGAATAAATTGCCTATGTTACATTAAAAAAATGGTAAGCTGGTAGGTATATTGCAATAGGGAATGGGTGGCAAGCTAAAAAAACAGGCTCATAGTTACTAGGCATCTCATCCAAAGGAGGACGTACTCAGGACTGCAGTACCCTACCCCTTAAAATACAAGTTTACAAGCTGTGGGAGTAGAACCTACAGCCCTCTGCATCAAGATGTAAGTAACACTGCTTTAAAATTCTATACCACAATAGTGATATGATTTGCTAAACAAAACAGTTGCACATTTTAGCAGACTTAGCATGACCAGCAGTAAACTTCTCTTCCCTTGAAGCTCACAATTCCTTGAAAATGCACTTGAAAATAAATTCCACCTGCTAACTCTAACTAGGGCATTTCACTCTCTCTCTCACACACACACCTCAACCTCTTAGTGCAAGAAATGTGGACAAAGCCTAAAATAAATAGGGACAAATTATAAATATTGCTTTCACGAACTTAGAAAATTGCTAGAATAACATGATTTGTGTTGGTATACATTTTTCTAAAGGATATGATGTCTAAAACTCAAATGTGTGTCATTATCTAGCAATTTCAATTATTTTTAGGAGGAATATGGGGCAAAAACTGGACATTCTGCAAAAGCCTGGACAGCTGAGGGGTATGCTACCTCCCTGTTGTACACACACACACACACACACACACACACACGCACACACGCACACACACACACACACACACACACACACACACACACACACACACACACACACACACACACACACACACACACACACCATACCTCTCAATCTCATATCACAAGAAATCTGAATAAAGCCTGTTATAATGTTAGGGATAAAGGCCCAGAATTAGGGACACATTTAGAAAGTTGCTAGAATAACAGGATTTGTGTTAGAATGCATATTCTAAAGTATTTGAAGTCTGAAACTCAAATGCATGTCATTTGTTAGTAACTTTAATCCTTAGCTCATCCCACTGATTTGTCAAAAAATAATTTTATGAGGAACAGATCAAAAATATAAGACAAAAAAATCTGGACATTCAGTGAAAATCTGTACAGTTGAGAGGTATGAGTCACACACATACATCCCCCTACCTCCTTAGAAAGTGGATAGAACAAGTTTTGGATTAGTATGCATTTTCTGAAGGATTTGAAGTCTAAAGCTCAAATGTCTGTCATTATTTTCTGACTTCAGTCCTCAATGAACTATCAGAAACACACACACACACACACACACACACACACACACACACACACACACACACACACACACACACACACACCTACCTTTACCTACCTACTTCTTGCATACACACCCCTATCTACCTACCTACTTCTTACATTCACACACACCTAACTACCTACTTCTTACATCCACACACCCCTGCCTACCTATTTCTTATACACACACACACACACACACACACACACACACACACACACACACACACACACACACACACACACACACACACACACACCTCTTAAACACTTAAACACACACAGGCACACACCTACCTATCACTTGTACATTCGTCCGCATTCCAAATGTCTTCTAGAATTCAAATTCTGTGCTGGCGCGGAAGATGAAGACATAAACCATCACTCACATAGACATAGAAGACAAAACAGGTCGCAAACACTTGTTGCGTCTGTGTGACTGGACACAAAGGGAGTTCATAAAGAAGAACGCCCTTAAAAAACATGTTTCTTAATTAAAATAAAATTAATCTTTCAGCCAGCCGGTTCCAGGGGGGTTGCAAGTGCACCCCCTTGCACCTGCCTGTGGGCACTCTTGCGGAGTTGGTTATCTATTAGAACAGTACCTCGCATTTAGTTCTCCGCAGATTTTGGCATGTCGGTAGTGACTGACAGGGGAAATGGGTGTGGAAATGCACAATGACTGACAGAAATTGTAATTCACATGTGAATTAATGCATGTATTCCTTTAAACTGTTGAATATTCATGCACGATACCAACTTCAACCCCATAAAGCAGCCTTTATTAAACAAGCCAGTGCTATCTTACTAAGGATATTAAATGCAAACTTAGCCATGAAATCATTATTACTTTTACTATTTGCTTTTGCAGGGGAAGGAGCCCCCCTCTGCACCCCCCCTTGTAGGGGCACTGCACCCCCCCCACCCCACCCGGCCACTTCAATATACCAACTCCGATATTGCACTGCATTGAGGAAGAGGGTACGCAAAGACTAACCTGCTCCTGTCTTTCTGTGCTGTCTAAGGAGTTTACTGTAAACATTTCCTCGCTTTAACTCATGGTTTGCTTCTCCTACTTGATTTCTCATTCCCCTATCCTGCTAGCATCAGTTGCTATATTTCAAATAGAATGCAACTCCTGTGTTGCCTACTTGCCATGCCTGTGCAGTTTGCCACAGGAATGAATATTTATGCAGATTCAACAGCCCACCAGGAATTGTCGGCCTGGAGATGTGGATAGGGCAAGATTTGCTACTGTGTATCCTGCAAGGTACTGTTTTAATATTATACCCCGGAGTTTATAGAGTGTTTTCTGGACAACCGGATAATCAGTTTGATTTCCAGATAGTCTGAAAAAACAAATGGATATGTGGCAATGTTAGCAACCCTGCATATGTTAAGTCAACCAGATTAGGTATCAAATCAGTGCCGGATCATAAGTCAATGCCACCCAAGAATATTTAGATGTGCACAAAGGGCAGAACATGCAAAAAAGTCAAATCCAATCAACCAGGCAATAACATACCACTTTAGTCCCTGTAAATGCTCAACCAATACCAATGGCTGAGGGGATCTACGACCAAACACCGATAGCCCCCTGTCAACATTCAGTCAGATACCAGTGGCTGAAAGGGATTTGCCACTTGCAGGACCCCAGGCTGTGGTTCTCAGCTGGTCTGCTACACCATAGGGTGACCCACACAGAGAAGGGCCAAGCTGTCTGAGCCTCCACCCCTACCCAGGGCCAAGCACACTCTTTTGCAAATTCAGTTTTCCAAGTCTACCCTTCCAACACAGGAAGATGGTCTGTCCTACATGCCATCTTTCACCCAAAGGCCATCTGCCAGCTTTGCAATTCCTTCTTTTTAAGATTTCCTATAAATAATAATCAAAAAATCAAAAAAGAAGCACCAGGTCATCAACGAAGGTGCAAACAGTTTATTGGGCTAAACACAGTAATCACCACAGCAATCCATGTTGTGGATTGCTGTGGTGATTACTGTGTTTAGCCCAATAAACTGTTTGCACCTTCGTTGATGACCTGGTGCTTCTTTTTTGATTATTAGTACTTTTTGCACCTTCCACCTTTTGGTTCTTTCCTATAAATAACTTTGTTCCTGAATTTGATAAGTGAACTCCATTACTTCTGTACAGTTCTGGTAAACTGATATTAGTGTGGTGCAGTACCTAAGCCCCTAGATATTTTACCTGTTGTCTAATGAATTTGTTGGTCAACTTCCTAGCTCTTTTCATTGCTCCGACATTATTGGATCCTTGACTGGCTTGGAAATATATCCGACCACATATACTTAATGTTCAGCCAAATCTGTCTAATCTGCCTGGATCATTGACAAATTCTATATTTGTGTTACAGCAATAGGCTACTTATCATATCATTCCCCCCATATGTAATACAATAAAACTTGGGTCAGGTAATGGTTCAGAATACACTGTTAAAGCTGCCAGCAGGTGCTTCCACTGCATTCCTCTCCTTCTCAGCTAACAAACTTTCATTTCTTTCTCTTTGAAACCCTGGTTCTTCTCAGATTCACCCAATTCTCTGGCTACATGGTACATAAAAGAATGCCCTAGAATCTACACCTCTGTCAGCTGCTTTATGATATCTGTAAAAGAAAATGATGATTAGTCATCATGATCTTCTGTAAGCTAGCAATCTCCGACCTAAGCACAGTACCTCAGTCTCTGATGCCTCTTAGCTTGGGCATGTGATGCTTCTCCTAGTCTGAAGAAATGACCTTTTAACTTGCTAATGTCAAGAGCCAGCCTTACTATGGCTTTTTCAGGACTGAAAAACTTGAAAAAGGAGCACAATCTCTGTGACACAAGAACAGTGTGTCACCACTCAGATGCATCACCTGGTAATTCTTAAACCATCTAACTTTATCTCACTCTCTATCCTTTGGGGGCTTGAGCTTCTGCCATATCCTTTTCCTAGCTGGTCCATTTTATTCATCCTCGCATGAACCCCCCCCCCACCCTGTCAGTCTCAAGCTTAATATCATTGAGCTCTAAAACCCATGGAGAGTTGTCACTGTTACTGCACTGCACTCTCCATAGGTCATACTCCAAACTATATACCTTTCTCAGAACTCCCCATAGCCATGTACAATTACTCAGCCTGATAGGCTGGTGCACATCTGCTCTCCTGACCTCCATTATTACCCAGAATTGGAGCATCTTTCTAATTGCAAATGCTTATGTGGTGTCCTGCCACCTTCACATCCTTTGGCACCAACTAATTGCTGCCACATATGCACCAGCACTGCACCTACACATACCCAACTTTTTTAAAGTAGAATGTAACTTAATAGCTGTGGTATAGGTACTAGCCATTTTACTTGCCACTTTGCATAAGCAATTGTTTCTGTGAAATGGACAATACATTTCTTATACTGTACTTATGTAGCTGGTTGCAGTGCTTTCTCTATCATGCCTGCCATTGGTCATTTGTGGTCAGTGTTCTACCCCAGTAAACAGATGTAAACAATACAATAAAATAAATAAAACCCTGACTCTTCTTTACTTGTCCTTTGTTGCTAGTCCCCCTCCCCACATGCTTACATGGCTAGCTAACTACTCTCATATTGGCCACCAAAACATACTGTGCTTTTCCTGCAACTCTCTCACACTGATGTGTACTGCCTCAGCTAGATAGATGCCAGCCTGTACTGATAACATTCCTTAAATCAGAACTCAACAAACCATTTCCAGTTCAAATGCCTCTCAAAAACTGATTCTACCTGTTGTACCTGTAAATTGTTAAATCAGTAATTCTAGATGACAAATGAAATAGTAACTCACGTTATCTTGTTCTTAATGTAATACCAACTATGTGCCATTAATATAGGATATATTGTATTTACTCTGTGAAACTTGTTAACTCCTCTTAGATGCCATAAAACCCCTAACCACCAACTGTACTGGAAAGTAATGCAACACCCCTCTGGTCACCACTTCATTTTGCTCCTTGAACTGCTTTATTATCAACCACTCAGACTTAAACTCAGCTGATATTGGGTGATTTCAATTATCCAAACATTAACTGGGAGAACTACTCAAGTACGAACTCCCTGACCCAACATTTCCTAGAATTTATAAACTCAAATGCCTTGGATCAACCAGTTAACACCCCCACCAGAGGTGACAACATATTGGACCAGGTCATCACCAACATGGGCGACCGGTGTTCCACACTGGAGGTCAACCCCTCGCTGGTTAGATCTGACCGTAAACTAATCACTCTGGATATCCACATTCCGCCACCACCCCTAGTCAAAGAAACCACCGTGAAAAACTTTTCAAAAGCAAACTTCACGTTACTTAAGACCAAGGTGGGAAGTTTCAAAGCCCCCATGCTAAAGGATAATGTTGTCCAAGCTACAAAATCCTTTACTAATGCACTCTACGGGCACCTACAAGAATGCATGGATCGTGCTATCCCAAACAAAACCAAGACTCACTCCTCCAAGAAAAGGAAACCAGTCCGGTGGACCCCTGCCATAAACAAGCTATACAATAGAAGGAGGAAACTAGTACAGAAAAGAGTAAAATCCCAATAAGGGAAGACATCCCTGATCAGTATCAGCAAGAAACTACGTTCCCTCATAAAATCATCCAAGGCTAGCTTCGAAAGAAAAATTGCCATGGACTCCAAAGATAACCACAAGGCATTCTTTAGCTATGTCAAGAATCTAAGTGGCAATTCTCAGATCTGCTCAGAGTTAGTGCAGAATGGCACAACATACACTGAACTGACTGATATAGCCAACATCCTGGCAGACAGGTTCAGTGCAAACATTACCCCCCTCTCACCCCCAAAAGGGCCCATAACTATACCAGAAGAATGTAGTGCCCCTGAAATCACAGACACTCAGGTTAAAACAGCCCTTTCCAAAGCCAAAAAACAGCATAAATGGGACCGAACGGTGTCCCAGGCTGTGTCCTACATGAGCTCAAAGATTAACTAACCCCTCACCTAAACACACTGTTTAAACTCAGCCTCTCCACAGGCTACATGCCCACAGAGTAGCACACAGCAATGGTTATTCCTCTCCACAAAGGTGGAGCCACAACGGACCCCAGGAACTACCGCCCTATAAGCCCAAATAGCTTGGTCTGCAAAGCTATGGCATGCATCATCATGGATCTCATTAACAGAGACATTGGAAACCTCCAAACACTGGACCCAACCCAGTTCAGCTTTGTTAAGGGCAGATCATGCCTCCTAAACCTGGTGGACCTCTTTGAGACAGTTACCAAGGCTATAGACGAGGGAAAGGTGGTCCACACAGCCTACCTAGACCTCACAAAGGCCTTCAACACTATTCCCCACTCAGGTATTATAGACAAGCTCACCAGCCTGAACATAAACCCCTATGTCACAAGATGGGTTGCCAACTGGCTCACGGACAGAACCCACATGGTAAGAGTTGCAGGAGCTAGGTCTTTCTCTAAACCTGTTACAAGTGGCATTCTCCAGGGCTCAGTCCTAGGACCCCTCCTGTTCGGCATATACTTCTCAGAGGTACAGGCAAGCACAGGAGGACTATGGCTCACCAAGTTCGCAGACAACTGCAAACTAGGGTCTATAATTGACTCTCTGGCTGACACAGACATCCTCCAAAAGGGTCTCACTGAGACAGATTCCTGGTATCAAAACCATGGTCTCAAGCTAAATGCCAAAAAGTGCATAGTCATTCCCTTTGGAAAAAACAAAGTACCCACAAACTACCACATAGGTGGTAGCCCCCTAAATACGAAAGACGTAATAAAGGATCTGGGGATCCAAGTATATAGTAACCTCTCCTTTGATAATCACATTGCCAAAGTGGTTAGAAAATCCTTCTATGTGGCCCACCTAATCACAAAAGGGTTTGCATCCAGATCGAAAGCGGTCATTAGGCCCCTCTATGCATCACTCATCAGAGCCATCATAGAGTACAATGCCCCATTTGGGATGTACCTTACAAGACACTTGCAACAACTGGAAAGACCACAGAAGTTCCTCACCAAGAGGATCACTGGCCTCAAGCAGATGCCCTATGCAGCTCGACTGAAGAAACTCCAGCTGTACTCGGTTGCATACCACCTACTCAGAGGTGATCTCTGCCTGACATACAAGGCCATGTCCAACCCAGAATTGATGGACATGCTCCACCTAAAGAAAACCATATCCCCTCGAGCCACACTCTCCAGGGATCTAAACCTCACCACAACAATAAATAGGACGTGCTAGAGGGATAGATTCCTGTCCCAGAGACTTCCCATGCTCTGGAACAAGATTCCAATCTACATTAGGTAGAGCTCCTCGCTAACCCTCTTTAAGAGAAACCTTGACGAGTGGATGGGAAACAGAAAGTTTACCCCAGGGATCACTTCAATGGCTCTGCTGGACAGAGGCACAGGGAACTAATCTAAGGGGGCAGCGAAAGCCAACACATTCTGGCTAGGCTTATAAATGCCTTCAGGCAGATAGCCTAGTACCTACCTATGAACCTATGAACCTATTAAGGGGCTTCATTGTGAAACTCTGTGTAAACAGTAACACTGGAGTATTGGAATAACAGTATTCAGTTTAGTTTTTAAAGGTACTGCTGCAAATCTTAAGTTAGACTTGTTGCTACTCTTTCAGTACATTACTATTAATCATGTGATGACTGAGTAAGCACCAGATGTACCACACCCATATATGTGGCGTCCTTTCCCCTCAGTACCAAGATATTTCCAAACCTGTGACATCTTTCTCATTCTGGACCTTCACATTTATTTATTTATTAATTTCTCTTCTCAGCATGTATAGGCCCAGCAAAGTCACTTCCAACAGGGTATAGTTCCAGCCCCAGGAGTAAATATGTATGTGCCTTCCAAACAGGTCTCATTTAATTGCAACTCATGGCTAAGCCTAACCCCCTACCAATCCTTTATCTTGTTATCCTGTTTACCACATAATCTGACCTTAATGGCCACCTACTAAAGCTGAGTGGCATGATGTAAGGCTCCTGAATCACCTTTCTGCATGTCACCCATTAAACTACATGAATAATGCATGATGACATGCACTTCAACTAAACATCCCATGTTGTTTCAACCAGCAGACCTTCACCCCGCTGGCCACTGCTGAGTCTCAGCCATATATTTGCAACAGTTACCACACCAAGCTATACTGCCTTATCAAGCCTTTCTTAATACCCATCTGCCTACTTTCTCTACCCTTGTTCAGGTCTGCTTTAATTTCATGAATCTGGCTGTCTCCAACCATGAGAATAGTTCCAGAGGCAATAAAACTGTTGTTGAAACAGTCTCATAATTTGTGATCCTACCAAGAAAATAAGGGCCATATGACTTGGGAAATCAGCTCTAGCAGTTTCAATTCATACTGCTACCCTGCATTTTAACTATTCAAACCACAAACAAAAAATTATTTTAAGTTTGTATTCCTTACTGAAAGTCTCTATGGTGTACTGCACTACTGTAAACTTTTACCTTCAGAAGTATGTATTCCTGGTTTGCTAAAAAATAGGAATTATTATTCCTATTATTGTTATTATTATTATTAGTGTTACTATTACTTCAGATACCATTCCAAATGAGAGCTTGATCTTCATTTATTGATTTGCAAAACACAACCACTCCAAAGTACAACTATGCTTACCTGCTAATCTGAAATGTCATTTATTTGCATAAACTACTGTTGTATGGTGTCAGCTTTAGTTTTTCACCTTGTTGCTTACAAAACAGGTCATCCGAATGTGTATAGATCTGACCCCTACTCTCTGAAGAGCTCCAAATAAATATCTGCAGAAAAATACACAAGTGATTCAAAGATGTCGACAATTTACCTTATCACACTTATGGAGTAGCATCTACCATACAATAAGCTAAACAGTATGTCCAGTAAGTCTCAACTTGCATGACAACACAGATTTCTACAGTAAAGTAGATTCCCCCAAGTAAATGCTAGATTGTGCCCCATCCCCACCCCCTTTTTTTTGCCCTATCCTCCCTACAGGTTTGACTTTCTCATATTTCACTGATGGCCATAGTTGATCAAAAATGCCAGATATTACAGCTTCTTACTTCTTATTGCTCAGACAGTGCACACTGATTCAGTAACTGTATTCCTATTAACTTTGAAGTGTATTACATTAATATTTCTAAATTCTCCTGATTGTTTTTCTTTTGTCTCCCCATTAAGGTTGGCTTTGACCAGAATTCTTGAACCAAGAAGTTGAGACATATGCTCCAACTTTCTACCTGAAGACACAAAGGATCTTCATTCTATCAGACTGGAGATTTTTTAATCATACCATATACACTTACCTGATTTCTAAGTAAATCTGGAGGGTTATGTTGTATTGAAGTAACCCCCGGTCAGACTGCACAGAAGTGGGCGTGCCCTGTAAGATCGACATGCCAAATGGCTGGGATGTCATATGTAAATAATGCTTGATTGACAGCCATGCAGATTTACCAGTGACATCATGCATGCATTAGGGTTAGGGTGAGGGCTAACCCTAATGTCATCTGTGGCTGAAGGACATTAGGGTTAGGGTTAGGACTAACTTGACATCATGGCTGAGACCAGATAGAACTTGCATTAAGTGTTGAGTTACTTCAGTACAGTGCCTTGCCGAGGTCTTCCCAGAGAGTAACATAGTAGCTTTTTATAAATCAGAATTTAACTTTCACTGGGTTAAAGGATCATGCCTACATTTTTTTACTACACAGAAGGTGGTTCGAACTCCTTCTAAGATATACACCCTAGGCGGCGCAGTGGGCAGCAGTTAGCATTGTCATCTCACAGCAATAGCTTCTCAAAAAAACCCCAAAATTAATACTATTTACCCTTTTTTCTGTAGTCAAACTGTAAACCAGACAGAATTACTTGGTGTTATTATTGATTAGCTGATGAAATCTAACTACCATCATCAAATATTATGCAATTGAAGCATCTAGACAACTAATTGCTTCCACACTCCTTCTGCCATCCCTGCTCTATGCTGCTCCAAATTTCACTAATATCCAAGCCTTATTGCTATTAAAATGATAAAATTGCCACAACAGCTGTCGTCAGCACTATAGACCCTACCACCGTCTAGCCCTCAAGGAACTTAAATATGTCCAGAACTGGCATGTGTTCTAAATCTAATCAACTACCATGGTGCACAACTTCATTTAAAAGCCTGAAACTACCTAGCTCTAAACATCACCATACAACTCTATGTCCCAAAAATTGCTTTATGTTCCCAAAATAAATCTCTTCTTAGTACAGTTAAACCTCTAATTGCTGCAGGACACTCATACTCAAATAGCATTGCCAACTATGAAAAGAAGTCCTTTTAACTGTTGGAACTATTCCAAATATCAGAGCCTTCAAATCACAACTCAAGATCTGTTTCTTTAGCATTTCTCTTCAGCATTATTGTATTGTAGTACACCCTTAAGCTAATGTACCGAATACCCGATAAATAACCTTTCATGAGGCTGGTGAAGACATCACCATCAATATTCATTCCTTAGTCATACACATCACTGGATGTTGGGTGGTGGGCAGAGTTTAGGCAGGTCTTGCTACTGCACATCCGCAGAGTTACTACAGTAAATCACAACCATATGGAGTACCATTTGCTTCTACCTGACTAAGCTTTCTTGTTCTGTATTGCTGAATTCTTGCCACAAACTGATGTGAATATCCAAAGGTAAACACTTTTGTATTAGTGCATTTGCAGATTTATAAATTAAACTTACAAGAATATATGAGTTAATAGTGATTGCAAGGAAAGTTTTACAACCCAAGGCATTTACAATGCCCAAAAATTACCAAGATAAAGCTCTAAAACATTTCTCTCAAGAATTGTATGTGGAAAGTCATAAAACTATTTTATAACTTGCATAATGTATTTTGCTCCACTCACCCCTCCATAAAACCTAATGACTGTGGAGGGGAGGAGGGATGAGAAACACAAGCTAACAAACCAGTTTTCCTGCTCTTACAAAAACCGTTGCAGTCCTGAGCCAAGATCATAGATTGAATTTATCAGTTAAAATTAAATATTTTGCCTTTTTAATAATACACCCAACTTGCTTGTACAGAATTATGCCTTAAGTCTGTTCTCTATTCCCCCAAGAAACTTTGCAGGAATAAACAAAAGATAAAAATAATCTAAATGATAAGTTAAAAGCTGAAGCCTCATCTGAAATATTCTAGCCTTCTCCCTTCTTCTAAATAAGTTAACACCAGTAAAGTTAAATGGGTACAATATTCTATCACCTAGCCACAGGGCTGCAAGCATCCTGCTGCTGTTTTCTATATTAAGTTTTAGAAATCTGTTACTCAGGTCACAAGTAAATAAATAAACCACAATCAATCCACAAGGACATCAATTACAAAGCACGTGCTGTTGGTTTTGTTGGAGTGGGGGTCGTTATGCAGTCTCCATCTTAGCTACTTCAGCCATGTAGTCCTGAATAAAGAATTCCCAGAACATTTACCTAAAACTTGGTGTAACCACACACCATTTATTTAAACATTTCTATCCAATAATACCCATTTATTCATTTATTACCTGCAACTGTCTGGTAAATACCATAATACCTAGATTAGGTTCATTATAGCAACCAGTTTTTTTTAAAGGACAACAATGGGATTCTACTATTAAATGCTCAGCTTCTCTGTCTTTTTTCTTCCTATTTACAGTCCTACGAATAAACAACAATACAGCATTTAAAATATTTTAAATTGACTGTTTCTCTCCTTACCGTACTGTGGTGGTTTCACTTTCAAAAAACTTTTCTCTCACCCTGGAAAAGCTTGCTGCAGAGTCCTATTCATTGATGTCATCAAGGCCAATGAGTACAGGTAGTTTTCTGGCCAATTCCCTCCCCAAACTGACATTACCACAACTGTCCTAAAAACCCACCCACACTATGATGTCACAGCTCCCTAGTCCTTCCCCTACCCATACAGAAGGTAAAGGCTAGAACAAGGAAACAGTACACAAGTCAAGTCTCCTGCTGTTAGCTGTCAATCACAGCAGGTAACAGCTCAAATTACCTTTAGCATTTTGACAGCTAGGGAAGCTAGGTATGAAGGGGAATGGGAGATGAGTAGTACAATTCAGGCTTCACAAGAGACTTAAATTTTGCCATTATAAAAACAAGCAGCAGTAAAAAGCACTTTAAAAGTCTGTTCTGTGGCATTAGCGCTGTTTGTGTTTTATGTAGTCATTGAACGGCATGAATTGTTACTTAAAACTAACTGACAGAAAAACAGCAGTGTATGCATGTAAAATTAATGTAGTGACAGGAACTTTATGAAGAAAGAGGCCTGCGTGATGTAATTTTTTACAGACAAGCACTGCATTCTGAGTTATCTAAAGGCAGACTAAACAATCAGGATCACTTCAAGATGCTAGACCCCATATGGTCAGACTCAGAAATTATGTATAAAAATATTTAAAAACATGTAAATAGTCCCAGAGTGGTGTTAAAATGTAGGAAACACCAAACCATGATGAAATAAACATGTTTTTTGAGTCTGTGGGTGCGATTCTCCTTTAAATAAAAATGAACCAAAATCAATTTACCTTGTACTAAGCACTAAGCAATTAGTGAACTAAACATGATTTACCCTGCACTAAGAACAGCCAAGTAGAACCTACCCTTATACATACACATACTCTTTCTCTAATAATTAACAAAACATGCTTTAATTTAAAGTGTAACTACTTAGCAACTTTTTTTAATACAAGTAATATGGAAAACAATTTATCTGACAAAAAGTATGTGTGTGTAAGAAATTAATCAAACATTATTTGCCTTGTAGTAAGCACTCAAGGCTGATGTCTTAGTAATTCCCATTATTTCCAGATGCTGCTGAATGCATTTCAGGAATTCAGTGATTCTTGTTTATCACTGTTCTTTGTTACTTACTTCTCCATTGCTTCTGCTGTTCATTCCTGTGCACCCCTACTTCTTCTATTCTTGTACCGCTCTGTCCTGCTCTGCTGTTGAAAAGAGATCTTGCCTGGCTACGTGTTTTTTAAACCCTTCCTCTACCTACCCAACTACCTTTACACAACCCCCCCACCCATCCTGATCCTGACTTCCTGGTGCCACCCCCCAACATGCTATTTTTATCTCATCAATATAGCTGTGCCTATGATTCCTATGCATGGTCCCAAAATCATTAACATAGCTCTCAACCTTCCATCTCAAAAATGAGAAACACTAGCCCTCATAACATGGAACAAATTGGCAAAATGTGGAAAACCTACTAACGGCTTACTCACAAATTGAACTAGGAAGGTCAATGGATGGTTAAAATATGCTGGTTTTATTATAAAAAATATTTTAATGAATTAATATGATTCATTACTTTTTACCATGAATATCAGTTAAAAAATTCTTAACACTGAATGTGGAACTTCAAGGAACATGAACGTTTTAAGACCTCAAATGAGGTACATTCCTCATAATGAGATACACTTGAGAAGTATGATCATTAAATGATACAAGGAATTGTTTCTATACTGAGTCTTTGATAGATTTTATGAAACATCAGACCCCCAAAAGTGTTAGATATACAAGAATATTCTAAATATTACAGCAAATAAATACTTGATGTAAATTGAAAGGGGCAGCATTCCAAAGAATGCACAATAGTAAGCCCCACCAACAAACAGGTCTACTTTGTTTGATAGAAAACACATTTCACTGAAACTCATTTCGACAAAGCCTCATTCCACCGAAAATTAATTTCCTGAGCACAATTCCTCGAAAGCTCACTTCACTGAAAATTCATTTCACTGAAACTCATTTAGTCTAAACAGGTATATGCCCTGTTCCCCATGGTAGTATGATCCTGGAGTTAGTATATATAGTAAGGGGGTTGTGGGAGCAGCCCCTACTTATTTTAAATGTTGTAAACCATAGACATGGAGTCTTACAAGTTAAATGAATAACTCTTTCCAGAAAATAATATATACCCAAACTATGTGGGGGGCTGTGCCCCCAACATGCACCCTAACTATATATACTAACTCCAGGATTGCACTACAGTGGGGAACAGGGCATATATCTGTTTAGACAAAATGAGTTTCAGTGAAATGTGTTTCAGTGAAGTGAGCTTTCAGTGAATTGTGTTCAGGGAATTCTTTTTCAGTGAAATGAGGCTTCGACAAATGAGTTTCAGTGAAATGTGTTTAATATCAAACAAAGTAGACCCCAGCAAACATACTCATGTATTACCATATGTGGGGAATCTTGTGGTATGAACATCACAGTGGAGATTACTGCATATAACCTTTTATTTTATTCTATTTATTTATTTACTGCATTTGTTTACTGGAATGACAACTGGACCATGCAAGACTGCTTTTCAACAGAGGCCCTGGGATAAAAGCTCTATACACATAAAACATTTATAACTGCTGTAATGTTATGAAATAGTGCCATCTGTGCCAGGGGGATTAGGACATTACATGTGTACATATGCCAGCATAGCTAGCTGGAGTTTTGCAAAGAATTTTATGTTGACTATCACACTAATTTGTACAGATGTTTGAGTTCAAAATATTATATCCAACTGTATTATTTTTATATCTCTGTGGTTGAAACTCTGCTGTTTATTGTATTCAGTATTCTCCTGTTTTTTGTTTTATATCATTAAATAGTTTAATACCTTTAATTGTGGCTGGTCCTTTAGAGAATACTTTTAACATCTTGAGAGTACTTATGCCTATTTTAGTGGCACTGTGACCACCCCTGAAAGCCTTGCTGCTTTGGTCACACTTTACCATTTGTATTAGTATTAATTTTACACAGTATAATTGGGTACCTTTTGTAACATGTGAAATGTAACTTGCAATTATTGTGGAGCTTTTTTCCCTGGGCCTCCACTGAAAATGGGCTCTTCTTGGCCCAGTGGACTTCCCTGGTCATCAAACCTAAATTAATAAGTACCCTTTGTAAGAGCCTTAGGGTAGCTGACTGGTGGTAGTATAATTACATCAGAGTCTGGGCAGAAAGGGGCACAGCTATTAAATCTGTGCCAGCTTTTTCCAGGTGGTGTGTGTGTGTGTGTGTGTGTGTGTGTGTGTGTGTGTGTGTGTGTGTGTGTGTGTGTGTGTGTGTGTGTGTGTGTGGCTAACTGAAATATCCAAGTGTGCATGTCAGCTACTGGGAACAGGGGCACAGAGCTCCAAAGTGGTCAGTGTGGAGTTTTGTGTGGGTCTGGAGAGAGAAGATCTGGAGCATGCTCCCTGTGTGCTCTTAAGGGAAATTGTGCTTGGTGCAGGGGGCTGCATCTGAAAATACTGTGTGACTCCATCTTTGCTCTCAGTGACTGTCCCTCACTGGAGTCAGTGGAGAGGATTGAGTCTCTTTGATTGCTGGCCCAGAGTAGACACCTTTCACAAATACATCATAGTAGAAATAGTAAGATAATTAGGCAAACAATGTATCAGATAAAATATTTCATAGTTGTGTACAGGCATACAAAAGCATGTGAATTCCCCTTACCAGTAGCCCTTTGCTATTACAAATATGCCATTATTATCTTTTTTCCTCTTTTGTTTATTAATAGAGCTCAACTTGCAATTAATATAAGTACTCCCATTTTCCTTTGTCCCCAATATTTTGCAGAATATCCATCCTGAAATCATTTCTTTATCAAATTCACATGCTTGGTTCTTTCCAAATTTATTTTACTTATTTATTTATTTTTATTTTGTAGTATCTGACTGGGCTAGTAGCCTGTTTTCAGTGGAGACCCGAGGAGAAAAGCTCCCCAAACAGATAACAAATAACAAGTAATAAATATAGCGTTACACTGATGATCATAAAAATGATTACAGTACATTATAAATACTGTGAAAAAAATTAAAATGAGAACTAATACAACATAGTAACAAAACTGAAACATGTATACCACAGAAAACCTTGTTAACTGGGTAAAAAATTGAGACAGAAACAGTCAGCATGTCTAATGAAGAGATTTATGCACATGTAGAGTTTAAGAGTGAGTAGACAAAGAGAGAAAAATATGAAGTACTGAAAGTAAAATCAAATCAAAACCATTGGGATGTGATCAACTATAACATTGAAGAACAATAGATAACAACCAGCTATAAAGAGAAAATAGATGGGTGTTGTTGAGGACATAGTAGGAGAGAGAAGTTAACCAGGGGTATTACAATGGCAAAGCCACTTGCTTTTTAGATGTTCTGTTAATTGTGTTTTAAAGGAAGAACAGCATGTAGTGTTTTGTAAGCTTAGGAGTAGGTTATTCCAAGACTTGGCTATTTTGTATGTGTAGAGGGTATCACTGTGGCTGTTATGTGATTTTGCTGTTTTGAGAAGACGTCTATCTAAAGATCTAAGGGATCTGCTGTTTACTTGTAGTTGGACTAGAGTAGAAATTGTGGGGAAGCTATTCAGGCAGTATATGATTTTATGAGTGAGGGTAAGTTGGTTTAGTGTTAACAAGTTGGGGAGTTCTGGCCAGCTGAGTTGAAGAAGAGCAGAACAATGGTGGGCTTTATGGGGTTGATTGGTGGCAAACTTAGCAATTCTGTTACAGCAAGTTTCTACATTATGAAGATCAGTCTTGGGTAAGTTGGTGAGGATGTTTGAGCAGTAGAGAAGTGCAGTGAGAAGCTGAGATCTAGCTGTGGCTAGCCTGGCTTGGGATGTTGGGTAAGGTTTGGCTGTGTAGACTGCTCCAAGTTTTGTGTAGAATTTTTTAATGGTTACAGAAATATGAGTATTGAAATTGAGATCATCTATTGTAATACCTAGGAGCTTGGCCTGGTGTGTTGGATCAATTTTGGTACCATTTACAGAATGAATAGAGAGGGCAGGGAGCTCTGCTTGGTAGTTCTGTTGGTAAAAATTATTAGTTTGGTCTTATTTGGGTTTAGGATGAGTTGGTGGTCTGATAGGAAAGTTTCAATTTTTTGCATCTTTTCTTGTAGTTGTTCTGTAGTATTGCTATCTGCACTCTGCATTTCTTAATATAATTAATTATTCTTTCATTTTTGTCTGTACATGTGAGAGCATTCACATTCCAAGATAATATAAAAAATGTCCCCATTATGGTAAAAAGTAATTATTCCCGCCTATTATTTTTGACATTTTTTAAAAGTCTAATTCCAGCTTTTGTGATACATGCACCTAATAATATTTGGCAGGTTAATCCTTTATACCATTTTTCCTATTATTAACATTGGAATATATGTCCCATTTTACAAGACTTTTTATTTCAATAAAATCCTTCAAAAAAAAAACTAACATCCCAGAACAACGCACTTAATTATATACATCTTCAACTAATGAAGTTTAACACTCCTAATAGAAATATTTGTGCCAAATAGCTGCTAACACAGGCCCTAGCTAAACTGAAATTTAATTTATCCATGCTAAGATGCATGTTATTGCCTGTGCCATACTTACACAAACTGGTGTCTGTTCTTTTTCATCTTTATTCCCCAGCCCTAGATATGAAAACTATTTGTATACTTTCAGAAATCATTAACTTTTAGCCTTGAAGAAACCAGTGTTCTGTCTTTCATTGCCCTATTATTAGTTTGCCTCCATGGAAAAGAAAGAGAAACAAGAAAAATGTATTCCTCTGATGCAGCATGAAAAAAAAACTGAATCATTTATTGTTAAAGGAAAACTTGTCATTATATTCAGTGTTCTCATATTTACTTGTTTCCACTTACATTTTGTTATTAGAATAAGCCAAGGGTCTTAATCTAGATATTCACCTTTGCAAAAGTAACAGAAAACATATCAGCTCTACATATATTATGATCTGTGTACTTTTACACCACATCTCCCATCTCAACAGCCCAAGATTACAGCCTATTAACTTAAACATGCTTTTGTCTAACTTTTCTTCTCTTTTTGCACTGCAGTGCCTACATTTCCTAATTTCAAAAAAGAAGAAAGACAAGATGAAGAAAAAGGGTATCTATTTTTAATAACTTTATCAAATACAAGAACTAAAAATACTTTACTATAAAATATGCAATTTATAGTGTGAAACATTTCATAGAAATACTGTTAAGGAAATAAATTGTTTTACTTACAGTTACCTTTTTCCTTCATCCTCCCCTCCCCTCAGAGTCCTTCCAAACTTTAATTACATGAAGTGAGACAAATGTTTTTCAATTCCCATAAATGTAACAAAGTCAACAAGTCTCAATTCTTTCTAGTTATTCTTATACAGCAGTATTTTACAAATGCAATTGATGCTTTGCAGTCTCACATTTATTCACTAATTTCCAAGTTGCTAGTCTTCTTCCTGTTCATCTCCACCTCCCAGGTCTAGATTCCAGTTTAGTTCCACTGCACTCCCAATTCTTCTGGTCAATTCTTATGCTTTTCTTGGTCTGTCAAGCATTTTCCTTTGGAACAGTGGAAAAGGTTTCACTGGCAAAATGTCTCCCTGTGTTTTAATATCAGAAGACGAAGAAGCAGAATCTACTTGATGGCTCATTTTTTTTGTTGGATAAAATTTTGCATTTCCTTGTTAGCCTGTTCTACATAAAAAATTACTTTGATCCTCCAGGAAAAAATATTCTGAATACAGCTGGATACAGCAGCTTGAATCTCACACCTACCTCTCAACATTTATTGATTACTGAAATAAATTTATCTTCTGCCTGGTGTGCAGAAAATAATTATTTTCCACAAACACTCTACTGCCTCCAAATTTTAATATGCTGCCCTTTGCCATAGTTTTGTCAGGATCAACTTTTTCTGCTGGTAGGTTTGCATCTTTATTAATAAAGATCTTGACTGCTTTCTCACAGCCATATTTGGAACATATATACAATGTGCCCTTTCAGTTAACAGTTCCTGCTGTGGAATACCAGTCTGGTTGCTTATTTGTGCCTTCATAAAATTAACACAGTCTGTTCCTTCTAGTTTGTCTGGTGCAGCGGAAATTCTCAAATTTTCCCTGCATGCTGTCCTCTAATTCTACCATTGTTTGAAACATCTCTTCTTCAGCAGTCTCATACTTGGCCAGCCTTTTCTTCATTTGACCTACAATTTTTGCAGTTTTATCAGCTTATCTGAATATCTGATTAAAGCTTCTTCCATTTTTTCCGACCTTCTGTTATTTGAGTTGATATACTTATTCAATGTTTTGCTTATTTTAATCAGCTCTGTGCACATTAGACTTATTTTTTTCTTCTAGATTACTGAAAGCCATGTCTTGCACCAAAGCTGGAGCTTTAACTGTGTTTTGCTGAACATCTGCAGGATTCTTCCCACTCAGTGTTTTTTCTTCACCTCTTCCAGTTGATTTTATTTCAGGCTCTGTTAGTTTCTTCTCTGCAGGCATCAAGCCAGTAACCCGATTTTACTCAAGTTGACAATATCTCTGGCTGCAGTTTCTCAGTTTCTGTTTTCCTCACTGGGAGAGCTGAAGTTAAGCTGTTGATCAGTGTGCAGCCATCTTGGATGTCCATAAAGAGATATAACTTTTGGGCCTGGATGTAGGCTGTCATCACCACGCTGTGTTAGTGTGTTATGTGAGACCAGAGTAGAAAAGCTCAGGTTGTCTGGGCATTTTGGATGTATTATGTCTGTTTTAGTTTTTAGTGATAGATATTTTGGTTATAAGAAGAGGATAGGTTGAATATGAAAGTGCTGAGGAGTGATAATGAGATGATCTGTAGGGAGGGGGTGTGTAGAGTAATGTTGCCTGATGGGTTGTGAACGGAGATAATGAAGGGTTGAGCGATAATTGGTGAAGTGAGAAAGCAACACTAAAAGTGGTGAGAGTAGGAAAGTTAAAAGCATATTTTTTCAGGAGAATGTATAGGTGAGAAGTATGATATAAATACCAGAAGTACACCGGGTGATATGGTTAGGAGTTATTTACAAAAATGTATCATTATGGTAGGAAATGGTGAGGAAGTTGAGATATTTGAGTATGACTAGCAAAGAAAGGAGAATGTGGAGATAGAAACAATTAGTACAATGATGTTTAACTGCAAAATGTTATAGTGGGAAGAAGGTAGATTTTGGTACACTATATAAGTTATATGCAGTTTCCTACAGTAGAGAGAGACAGAGAGCAAGTAGGATTGTTGTGACTGGTTCAGAAGTACGAAAGGTACTCTGTGATTAGATAATGGTCAATTGGGAAAAGAATAGATGTGGAGTAAGTGGGTGGGTGGGGGCAGGCAGACCAAAGCCAAATGCAGCAAAGCAGTCACCTTCTGGAGGTTAACTGTCTAGAAACAAGCTGTTTAATTTACAGTAAAACATCAGATCAGGTTAACATGTGAGGAAAATTCATGTAGAGCAAAGTCAAGAAAGCTAAGTATGGTGCATAAGCTGTAGACAGTGTAGCCTGTGAGTGCATGGTTCTGAAGTTTAGAATCTTGGTTTTCTTGCCTATTTTAGACAAAGAACCAGTACTATTACACTTAATCTGCTCCCTTACACACTGCTGGTTAGAGATAGGGAAGGAAGGCATAATGAGAGAGAGCGGGGTGAGTAGAGTATAAAGCCCAATAGACAGACATAGTGGCTGCAGTGGTAGAAAGTAAACACATGGAAATTAATCCAGAATTAAGATATTGGTCTTCAATGTGAGTAGGAGCTTATGGCCAATATCTCAGGGTCACTCAATGCTCCAGGTGTCTTGTTTGATATTTTACACTTACTTCATGCTTTTTATTGTCACTTTCATATTTACACAAATCAGACATTTGGTAGTCACCTGCATGCAGAAATGTAAGACTGCCTAAAGAAATGAAGTAAGTCATACGTATCATAATTGTAAAATATCGACAGAGAAAGAGAGACTTAATCATTTACTATATGATATTGGCTGTTAACACTGAATGTTAACTATTGTCATTTTTGAATAGTAGCAGCTGTCCTTTGAGCAGGTACAGACATGTTTGCAAACAATGGAGGAAAGGCATCTAGCTTAAGCTGGCATTGACCTGGCCTATAACTGGTTGACTGGATGTATCTATTATGGCAAACTGATCAGGAAAAAAAATAGTGCTGCATATTAGAATATGTTCTGTAGGTTTCCAGGCAGTGTGTTAAGTGAGTTAACCCATAAATTCTATATCTGAAGGTAGTTAATCCATATATTCAATCTCTGAAGGTTCTTGGAGAAGTTTTTTTTTTTTTTATTTTATTTATTTTACATTTGCTGACCGGGATAGTCCGACTGGATTCATATCCATTTTCAGCGGAGGCCCAGGGAGAAAATCTCCAAGGTAAGCAGATACAATAAAAACAATGAAAACATATTACAAATATGGTACAGACAAAGAATATATAAGCAAACATGAATAGACAAGTTCAACTGGTTAGAGTTACTCCCTGGTGACAGTCGGGTAAGTTCAACAGTAATCTGATTAATAGATTTTTCACATTCTTGATAAGAGTTAGCCAGGCTTGTTGCAGTGGTAAAGCCAGTTTAGTGCCAGATGTTGTTTGAGTCTAGTTTTAAATTGGCCTAGGGAGGAGAGCAAAGTAATATCAGCTGGAACTGAGTTCCAGGCTCTGCCTGCAGAGTTTGCAAAGAGGGAATCACCGGCTGCATTGTTAATTTTGATTGTCTGAAGTAGTAGTCTGTTCGAGGATTGAAGCAGTCATGTATTGTTATAGGGGGTGATAAGATTTTTAAGTGCCGGAGTATTATCTGGATTATAAAGGATTTTATTAGCCATAATCAGTAGGTTATATTGGATTAGACTTGGTAATTCAAGCCACCCAAGCTGGTTAAGACTGATGCAGTGGTGTGCCCTAAAAGGCAGGCCAGTGGCAAACCTGGCAATGTGATTATAACAGGTTGAGAGTTTATTAAGTACAGTCTTGTTTAGATTAGAGAGTAGGGGGATGCATATAGAAGTGTTGAAAGTAGGTGAGAGCGAGCTATGGCAATTTTGGCTGGAGGGGTGAGGAAGGCTTTTATTCTGTAAAGTGACCCTAGTTTTTTATTGATGGTTTTGATCGTTTGGTTTACATGTAGGTTGTATTATAGGTTGTAATTAATAATGACACCTAATAGTTTTGTAGAGGGGTCGGGGGAGATTATTATGCCATAATTTGCATTTATGGTAAAGGTAAAAGCAGCAGACCCTTGTGTTGGTGAGAATAACAGCATTTTAGTTTTTTTTGGGGATTTAGTCTCAATCAACGTTCAGAGAACCAGTTTTCTATAGTATTAAAGGTGGACTGGGTAGCAGACCATAAATCTGTAGGAGATGTAGCTGAGCAAATCAGGGTGGAGTCATCAGCATATTGGATACAGCTGACATTTGGGATGACAGTATACAAGTTAATAAAGATGGAAAACAGCAGGGGCCCTAGTATGGAGCCTTGTGATATTCCAATGGTGTTAGGTAGTAGGTTACAGAGCTTGTTCTGCCAAAGAACAGCCTGCTGTCTCCCATTGAGGTAGGATTTAAACCATTGAAGGGCTTTAGAGTCTAGACAGAAAGTTTGCAGGGTGTGAATCAGAAGTTTGTGGTCAACCATATCAAATGCCTTGGAAATATCCAAGAAGAGGGCTGAGGATATGTGATTACTGTTACAGTTATTGTTTATGGTATTGGTAAAAGCTAGTAGGGCTGAAATAGTGCTGTAGTGTGGACGGAAGCCATGTTGGGTATCTGCCATGAGGTGATTATGGATTAGGTGGTGCATGAGTTGTTTGTGTATACATTTTTCCATAATCTTTGCAAGTGGAGAAAGTATAGCTATTGGTCTATAATTGGATAATTCAGTGGAGGAGCCTCCTTTATGTAGTGGGATTACGTAGGATGTTTTCCAAATGGTGGGAATTTAGCCTCTGCTATGGTATGATTAATTAGTATTGATACTGGGTAGGCAATAGCATCATCTGATCTTTAAAGGTACTCGGCGGGGAGTTGATCAGCGGAAAGTGTGGTGGGTTTTAATTTTTTGATCAAGGTACCGATAAGTGACGTGGACACTGGTTGGAAGCTGAACGAGAGTAGGTTCATAGGGATGGTACTATCAGGGCCAGAGGAGATAGGAGGTAATTGGCTAGCTAGGGCTTGAATTGTCTCAGTAAAGAAATGGTTAAACTATCTGAAACATCCTCGGTGGGGTTTATCAATGGTAGCAGTGGGGATAGGGGTAGACGTTTTTCCAGGATGAAGTAGATTATTCAGATCTGCTCAGAACTTCTGAGGATTGTTCTGGTTTGCTGTTTGTAAATTACAGTAGTATTGCTTTTTGTCTTGTAAAATGGATTTTTTAGTTTCATTCCTAGCTTGCCCGTATTTAACATGATCTTGGGGGTCTTTAGTAGAGCACCATAGAGGCTAAAATTAGTTTCTACTGGTAATTTTTAGTTTAGACTCTTTAGAAAGCCATGGTGCAGTTTTTGCCTTTATTCTCTTTGAACAGGCAGGTGCATGCAAATCAAGGATTTCAAGAAATCTGTTGTTAAAATATGCAACTGCTTCTAAGGGGAGGTGTTTTAGAATAGACCAGTTACGGGAGTTAAGTTCCTGTTGGAATTTTGCAGGGTCAAAGTCTTTTTTGTTTCTGACTTTTCTGAGAAAGGGTTGTTGGGGATTAATGGCTTTTTGCTTAACTATATAAGTGAGAAGGTGGTCACTTAGGTCATCGGGGAGAGGACCAGTGGTGTACAGTTGGGGGTTACTATTTACGAGTACCCAGTCGAGTATGCTTTCTTTTTGGTTGGGTTTACCTAGCCTGGTAGGGGTGGTTATGATTTCTGTAAATGCATGCAGGTTAATATGGGTAGATGAGGATTCTGAGGAACAGGTGTCCCAGTCTATGTTAAAATCTTCAAGTAGTAGGGTTTCTTGGGGGTAATGACATGATAGCCAGTGTGGGGTATCTTCAAGTGTGGCTATGTTGTTACCTGGGGGAATATACATGCAGATGATGTTGATCCATTTACTTTTGTTAAGTTGCAATCTAGTGGCAAGAATTTTGGAGTTATTAATCTGAGGTGGTTGAGTAACATCTATGGTCACATTTAACTCAGATTTGTGGAGTATAGCTACCCCACCCCCCTTCCTGGAAACATGATTCAGCCTGTGTATGTTACACCCAGGTGGTAACACTTCATTGTTGGTAGTGGCAGGTTTTAACCAGGTTTCAGATAGACAGAGAATCTCAGGGGAGTGGACAGCCAGGAGTGCATGCAGTTCGTGTACCTTGTTATTAATGCTTCTAATATTGAGATGACAGGCCAGGAGAGAGTTAGTTGGTCTATTGATTATAGTTTTATAGCTTAGGTTACAAGTAGAGGGGGGTGTATATATCAGATGTGGATGGGCCAGGGTTGGGGTGAATATCACCACCAAGTATTAGGCTAGGACTGTGCTTAGTGATAAGCTTCAGGAGTTTGTTTATAAGTTTGTAGTATTGTCTAGATCTAGGGCTAATGTGCCAGGGGTTGGTATGCTGAAAGAGTGAACAAGATGTTGAGTTGGACCCAGTATTATTAGCAAGGCTGAAGGTGGGATTCTTTACAGCTGGGGTGATAGTATGGCCTTTTGGGTACTGATAACCAATGAGAAACTGTTTTTCATGTAAGGTGAGTAAATAAGTGGCCAGCAGAATGGGTAGTAAAGAGGAGTATAGCATTAAGAGGAGGAGTATAGTAGTTAGGATCTGTTGTTTGTATGGCACAACAGCAGAAGATCTGATGGTAAATTTAGAGATAATACAGTGGGTGGAGAAAGTATGTTAAGTAAATTTTATTTTTATTTTATTTTTATTTTACATTTGTTGACTGGGCTGGTCCAACTGGATATATGTCCATTTTCAGCAGAGGCCCGGGGAGAAAAGCTCCAAATGCATACATTAATAACAGAGAAAAAACAATTAGCTATGAGAATATTCATTAGCATATATTTGCAGAAGAAATATTAGAAATTAACTACAAAAAACTATAAATTAAAGGTGTACAAATTGAGCATGATAGAAGAAACAGGGAAGTGTTAGTTGAAGTTCTGTAATCAGAAAAAATAGGAAGTACTTGGGAGGATATAGAAAGCTAATCAGGGTTAGAACATGGACAGAGCCAGTGGGTTTTGAGGTGAGATTTGAGTTGGGATTTAAAGCAGGGAGGAGAAGAGAGTGCAGTGAGATTGTCAGGAAGGGAGTTCCAGATTTTTCCTACTGTGTTTGAGAACAAGGAGTTTCCGGCCATGTTATAGGATTTACAAGTGGAAATAAGAAGTTTATTAGAAGAACGTAGGCTTTTAAGATTGCAGTAAGGAGTAATAAGTGTAGTGAGTATGGGAGTATTAAAGGGTTTGTACAGGATTTTATGGGCTATGGAGAGTTGGTGAAATAAAATCTGGTTTTGTAGCTCAAGCCATCCTAATTGGATTAAGTTTATGCAGTGGTGAGTTCTAAAAGTAGAGCCAGAGGCAAGTCTAGCAATACTGTTGTAGGCAACAGCCATTTTGCTGAGGTTAGCTTTAGATAGATTAGTGCAGATAGACGAGGCATAAAGGAGGGTGGAAATTAGGTGTGAGTGGGCGATGGATGTTCTGACAAGTGGAGTAAGGAATGGTTTAATTCTGTACAATGAGCCTAGTTTTCTGTTAACTAGTTTTATAGTGTTGTTAAGGTGAGTGTCCAAGCTTAGACTGCTGTTATTCTCCACTCCTAGGAGCCTGGTAGTTGGGTCGGGGGAAGTATAGGTGCCATTACTTGACAAGACAGAGAAGTTGAGTAGTTGAGTGGAGAGGATTTTCGGGTGGGGGAGAAAAGTAATAATTTGGTTTTCTTGGGGTTTAAGATTAAGCATCATTTTAGAAACCACATTTCTACAGTTTGGAATGTCTGTTGGGTGATAGAGTGAAGTTCGGAGGGGGATGAGACAGAACAAATCAAAGTAGAATCATCTGCATATTGTATACAGGTTGCAAGAGGGATAGTAGTTATATGAAGATCATTAATGAAAACTGAAAACAGAAGAGGGCCAAGAATTGAGCCTTGGCAGACTCCAAGGGAAATGGGTAGGTGGTTGGATAAGTTATTGTGCCAAAGAACTGCCTGCTGTCTGTTATGAAGATAGGAGTGGAACCACTTTATAGCACTTGTGCCTAGTGCGAAAGATTTAAGTAAGTTTATTAGTATCTCGTGATTGACCATATCGAAGGCTTTGGATAGATCAATAAAGAGAGCAGAGGTAAGGATGCTATTATTCCGATTTTTGTTGATGCAGTCAGTGAAGGAAAGGAGGGCTGTGCTGTGGAACGGTCTAAAGCCATGTTGACAGTCAGCTACTAGATTGTAATTTAAGAGGTGATTTAGAAGTTGTTTTTGGACGCATTTTTCCATGATTTTAGCTAGGGGGGAGAGTAAGGCTATGGGTCGGTAGTTTGAGAGTTCAGTTGAGTTACCACCTTTATGCAGGGGAATAATATGTGATATTTTCCAGATTGAAGGAATGTAGCCTTCAATGATGGTTCTGTTAATTAGGATGGAAATGGGATAGGCTAATGTTTTCGCTGCAATTTTTAGATATTGAGCTGGTAGCTGGTCAGGTGATGAAGAGGAGGATTTCAGTTTGTGGAGCAGAGAACATATTAGTGATGTGGGTACAGGTTGCAGTTGAAATAAGAGAATATAAGTATTATAGGAGGTGGACAGGGAGGGGATATCTGAGGAAAGTTAATTAGATAGAGACTGGACAGTTTCAGTAAAGAAGGTATTGAAGGCATCAGCAGTTTGTTTTAGGATGTTTTGGGAAGTGCCTGAGGGGCACGGGGTGTCAGAGTGGCCAGGCTTTAAAAGTCTATTTATTCCTGCCCAGTACTTTTGCGGATTATGCTGGTTAGCTTGTTGTAGATGGCAGTAGTGGTTTCTTTTATCTAGATGTATGGCTGATTTTGTAATGTTTCTTATTTGCCTAAAGTTTAGTTGGTCGATGGGATCTTTAGTTCTATGGTATTTAATCCACAGTTTATTTTTCAGAATACTTTTATGCCTCGTATCCTTTGATAGCCACAGTGCGTGTTTTGAGCTAATTCTGACAGATCTTGAGGGAGTGTGTGAGTCTAGAATAGATAGGAACTTTGAGTTGAAGTATGAGAGAGCATCATCCAGTGGAAGGTGTTTAAGAGGGGACCAGTTACAGGCTCTAAGTTCAGCTTTGAAGGTTTCAGGGTTAAAATTTGTATTAGTTCTGACCATTTTGAATTTAGTTGGGTTAGGGGTATCAGTTTTATGTCTGAGTAAGTAAGTAAGTGCATGGTCGCTTAAGTCATCAGGTAGTGTTCCTACTGTATAAGTTTGGTGGTGACGATTAATCAGAATCCAGTCTAATATGCTTTCTTTGTTATTAGGTTTGTTAGGTTTGTAAAACCTGATAGGATGTTATAACAGGGTGGAGAGAGTATGTTAGGTGAAAGCTGATAGGATGTTATAACAGGGGGTGTGGTTGAGTAACTATAAATTTAGTGGTACTGGGGTGGATGGGAATTGGGGGCAGGGAAGGGTGTGAAGCATGCCCGAGTGGAGTGAGGGGAAGCGGAGCGGGGCTAACACTGACTATAAGTGTTTTCTTAGGCTTCCTGGAGCTATATGGTATGTATTTAGTGTTAACTTAATGGCTGCATTTTTAAACTGTATTATTAAACTATATTTTACACTAAGTTCTACACTATGTTTTAGACTGTGTTTTACACTCTTGCAGGGTATTTGCTAGCTGTAGGTTATGAGTTTAGAGTATCATTTTCAGAGCTTTAGGTGGGAGCATCAGGTCATTCAGTTACACACAAAAAACAGTAAAAAAATGAAGAAACTTACACTGAGTCACACCAGGTCAGCCAAGGGGGGAAGAGAGAGGGAAATCCTAAGCACCTAGATTTGAAAATGATGCCTGTACTAAGTTGTAGCAGTTTAACCTGTATGAGGAAAGATGGGGGTGGGGAAAAGAGAAGGCAGTAGGAGTGGTTAGAGGAATACCTTGATTGACTCAAGACACCACACCAGAGGTAAGTTGAATGTAAGGGCCTAAAATCTGCACTCAGCACGTTAATGATACTTGCACTCAGCACTTTAATTTTACTTATGTTTAGCAGGAAAGACAGACCAACAGTATACCATTTTAAGGATTTTTACAAGGGTTACTTGTCCAAATGTCAGACAAGTAAGTAAAACTTTAAACAGGAATCTATGTATGATGTTAGAAAGCCAGAAAGGTACAAGGTATACCTGTAGAAATTAGGGTCAGAAAGACAAATATAAGAGTCAGTGTACTTTAGTTACAGGAGAAGGAGGCAAACACTCAAGTAGAAAAGAGCCCTGTGGCTGACCAAAATGGTGACTTGCATAATTACACAGCACTGTAAGAGAAAGCTTAACAAGTAGTAAAAGCTTCCTTTAAAGTATTGACTATTTGTGCACTTGACTGTTGCACAATGCTTCATGCTGACAACCAGAAAAGGTAAAGCAATGACAAGTTACACAAAACACAGTGCAACAGTTGTATTCAGTTACGAAATTCTAAACCTATATATATACATATATATATATATCTATATCTGTCTATCTATATATATATATATATATATATATATATATATATATATACTCCACTCATCAAGTTTGCCAAAGATAGGGTAATGGCAAGCTGTTTCTCAGGAGCCAAGATATAGTAGGATACAGCAGATATCTAGGATCTCAAGTCCTTTCACCACAGATACACCTATGAAATGGTTACTGTTCATGTTGATGTGAATGATTGAGACATATATTCCAAGGTTATATGAAGTGAGGCATGATAGAACTCTCAGAGTATACATCTAGAGCTGGTATGGAGCTATTCTTGAGAAGCATCATACCTTCACTGAGAATGATGCCTCAGTATAAACAAAAGATGATTGACTTCAACAACTGCTACATCCAGTGATGGGACCTAATGTGTGTCAGCCTGGAGGGAGATGGTTGATTCTCCTACGAACTTCACTGGGGATTGCCTGCACCTTTCACATCAGGGCTTTTGTATATTGGACAGGACTTTCTCTATCCATATAGACAATGCAAACCTGATCCTTCTGCCAACCTAGCCAGACTTAGCCAGGAGAGTATAATGGCAGGGAAGGAACCTAACACAAATGTTCCTACTTCCTGCTTGAATTACAAATGATTTATTGTACAGGGTGACTAAAGAGAAGTAGAAAGTAGGCAGAACATTTCAGCTGCTGGTACACAGACCCTTCAGAAACTTAGTAATAAAAGTGGCAGATAGCCAAGTACTTGAGGGTGCACCTATGTATGGACAAATCTAAGGCTAGGGACGGACTTCAAAAATTGCTGTACACTGATCAACAGCTTAATTTCAGCTCTCCGAGTGTGAAAACAGAAACAGAAAAACAACAAGGGAAATTGTAAGCTTTGGTAAAAATTCAGTAACAGGCTAGTAAGTACATCATTTGGATGCAAACAAAGCCAAATAGAACATGTAAGAAAATCAGCCAGAAAAGGTAAAGATAAAACACTGTCTGGGAAAAATCCTGGAGCTATTCAGCAAAAAAGCAGCTGAAGCCTTAGCTTTGTTTCAATGGATGGCTTCCAGTAATTTAGAGGAAAAAATAATGTAGTAAACAATGGAGCAGGACAGTGTTTGAGAAAAATGACCTGGAGCAAATTTCCGATTTCCCATCCATTGGTCCAGGTTACATTTAAATACTGTTAGGGATGGACTCGGCCTCACATGGATGAGGAGCCTGTTCCAGAGCATGGAGATTCTCTGAGACTCTTATCTGTCTCACCAACATGTTCTGTTTATGTCACAAGCAAAATTGAAATCCTTTGAACTAGTGGTTCTGATGTTGTTCATTTTGCAGATGAGCAAAAGGGCCATCAGAGTTGGATTCAAGGATGTCTTGAATGTCAGACATAGATTACCTTTCAAGGTGATCCTGGTAAGGAACCTGTTGTATACATCTGGTCAGGTACATGTCAAAAGGGGCATTATACTCAATGATGGGACTGATAAGGTAAAACTAAAGTGGCACTATGACTTCCTTAGACATGGATGCCATGCCCTTACTTACAAATTAGGTGACAAAATAATTTTTTCACTACTTTTGCCACATGTTGGTCAAAGGCCAAATTACTGTCTGCATATCTTCCCAGATCTCTGACTACCAGGTCAACTCTTAAAGGTGTCTTATCGATGGAGAAATTAGCCTGAGTGACCATTTTCCCAAATGGCAATATAATTAATTTCTTGTTATTGGGTTTAATTCATGACTTTGGCACCAATCATTTGTCTGTGTTAGACCCTCTTGTAAGATTTTTATGTTGTGGGGGAATTTTACAGAATATAAATGCTGATTCATTTTTTTTTTCAACATTTACTCAGTCTTACCCACATATCCTAAATATTTAATTTTGTTATGTCCCCATAAAATAGGAAATTCTTGTACCTACTTGTGTTTTGGGCTATAACTGACACAAAGCACTTTCATTTTTTGGACATTAACCTTGTACCTAAAAATCCCCAAAGCACTTCAATATTTGCAATAGTTTTCTCAGATCCTTGTCTGGTCCAACGAGGAATAGGATTGCATCATCTGCAAACATTACTAATTTAAATTGTTTCCTATCTGCAGACCATCCCCTTATCACAGACTGTCTTACACATTGAGATAAGGGTTCCAAATATAATGCAAATAAGAGGGGACAAGGAGCACCCCTGTTTTGTACCACTTTCAAAAGGTAACACTGACACGGCTCTGCTACTTTTCTTTATTCTAACATTAATTCCCTCATACATTGCCTTAAACAGAAGAAGAATATCACACAGAAAAGCAAACTTTTCCAAGATGATACATAAATATTTCCAGTTTACCCAATCAAATGCTTTTTCTGTGTCCAATCCTGTCATTAACATTGTTGCACTTTTCTTTCTGCTTTATTGTGTATTATGTTAGCCAACAAGATATTATCAAATGTTTGCAGACCTTTTATGAAACCATATTGGTCCAGATTAATTAACTTCACTAGCATAGCTGATATTCTAGCAACTATTATCATTGCAAAAACTTTATAATTGTGGTTTAATACAGAAAGCTGTAGGTCTATATGAACTCCGATTGGTGACATCTCTTCCTGCCTCAGGTATAACTGATATTGTTTCTGTCTTCCAACATAGCAGGAATCTACTCTAATCTAGTATAATGTGGAATAATATGTGCCAGCATTCTAAAAAATAAAATATATACATATATATATTTATGTATATGCATCTATGTCAAATAATGAATTACCATAATGTCGAGTTGCAAAACGGCAAGATGGAAACAAATGTTTATATTTACAAACATCCAGATTGTTGTAAATTTTCTCATGGTAAGTAAACAGTTGGCCAACAAAACTTAAAAAACAAACCAAAGCAAATAAAACCCACCCAAGTGGGGGAGTTTTGCCCCTACTCCCCCCAAACTAAATATACCAACTGTGAGAGCCCCCACACCCCCAAACTAAATAGACCAACTCTGAGATTGCACTACAGTGGAGAAAAGGGTAACATTCACCACACTGGCCAACTGACTCCCTTTGTGGTGAAAACTTATGATGAACCTAATGCTTGTAAATGTAAACTTCTGTTGTTTCCGTCACACCATTTTGCAACTTGATGTTTGGCTTTTCGAGAATTTAAAGTAGATCCATGTGTGTGTGTGTGTGTGTGTGTGTGTGTGTGTGTGTGTGTGTGTGTGTATATATATATATATATATATATATATATATATATATATATATATATATATATATATATATATATATATATATATATATATATATATATATACACACACAGAGAGAGAGAGTGAGAAATATGCACCAGCATTTTATCAGGTCTGTCCCCCTAAACTGCCAGATTTCCTGCAGTAAACCATCACATCCCAGGAACTTTTCACTAGTTTGTTTATGTAGCTGTTCCTGTATTTCCTGTCTAGTAATTTCTTTTGTTATCTTTTCCACATCCTCTTCCAATAACTGTATTAAGTTCAATCTCTGCCAAGTAGACTTTCACCTCACTTTCCCAGTCCTCCCTCATCTCCTGTTCCCTGTAGAGTTCCTCATAGTAACATTTAAACTAAGTCCTATCTGCTCTGGATCTTGTAGTAATAAGCCTACTGATCTCCCTTTATTTTCAGAATATCCCTTTCTACTTTTTGCAGTTTCAGTCTGGCCACGAAAACCTTTTATAACTTTGGTGTACTCACAAAATAAATGTTCTTAATTGCCACCTGTTTCCAAACCTCAGATGATCTTCAATCTTTGGCTGTTGTTATTGTAGGTATATATTGTAGGTTTTGCCTTGCAATATTGCAATTCTTCTTACTGATGTCTACCTCGGTTTGTTCTTGTTTAACCACTCCCGTTTCTTTCCCCATAATGTAATCCTTAATTGTCTCTTTTACAATATCGCATTCTTACAAAAAGCTGTTACTTGATCCCATTTCTTTTAAATGAGTGGCTAACAGTAGGTGCAGTTTATTCTAATTTTTGTTTATATTTCCAGCAGTACTCACCTGCCCTCCACTGCCTGTCTAACCTTACTATGCCTGGCCTACTCATTACACATTCAGCTGAGGCATGGTCAGGGAGAAGCCTTGGAGGCATGCGTTCATAGTCAGTTAAGTACTCCTCTTGCGCAGATACATAAATCCTTTCCAGTCTTGAACAGCTTCTGTATCTAATGGAGGAATATGTATATGCCCCCTTACTATCACCTCTGTGACCCATATTTGTCAGACCATTATACTGAATTGGCTGCTTTAAACATTTCCCATTAGGTGTCATTCCTGTGTTCTCAGGCCAATGCTGGCATTGTCTAGAAAAGTCACAGTATTCCAATCCCTTGCTAGAATGAAGCAGTATGCCTTGATGAAAAGCAGTTATTTCATTGAAAATATGCCTGTTTTCCTCTTTGGATGACTTTGGGGTCAAACATTTATTTATTTATTGATTGATTGATTGACATTTGATCATTGGTAATGTCAGACTGGGTAGGAGTCTATTTTCAGCAGAGGCCCTGGGAGAAACGGTCCAAAGTATTACAAAACATTTTAAGAACAATTATTTTACATTCTTCAAAAATAATGCAAAAAAATCTACAGTTTAAATAGTTATGCCAAATTAGACATAATATGAAAACATTGATTAAGAATATATGCAAGATAGACAATTAATATTTAGATATATGTTATCCAATTTATAAAGAAATTAAAGGCAAGTTAGTATAATGCAAACAGGAACTGCAATATAAAGTGAGAGAAAAGCAGGTTTATGGTATATTTAGAGAGAAAGCCCGGAGAGAGAACCAGATAGAAGTGAAGAAGGGAGAGTAAGGAGTTGTAAGGTATTACTAGGTATTTGTTCACATTTAGGAATATAGTTATCCTGGTGTTTGTTTAAACAAGAAACATCTTTATTGAATTATCACATATGGCATAGGTATTCATAAATTTATATAAATAAAAATACACCATATTGTCATAATTTTAGTTGCAAACACTATACATCACAAACCATACTGACATAATTTGAGTTGAAAACATTATACATCACTTATAATCTATCCAGTAGTCAGTCAAACATTATATAGCTCATTCATATACTGCCTTCTTTTAAACCTCATTCCTCCTCTGCATGTATTGTTCCCACAATTCCCATTTTTCCTATGTAATTTGCTCCTACCCTTTTCTAAAGATTCTGGTTGCAGTTGTTTTATCTCTGTTACTATATTTACTATTTTTAGTAAAGTTAGTTTAGAACTTCCATTCCATTTTCTAGTAATTGCTTTTCAGGCAGCCACCACAATTAGAGTCAGCAAGGGTCTACTATGTCTAGGCAATTCCGACTCTGTATCATAGCTCATAAAAGCATTTCCTTAGTTACACCCATTTGTTAACCTAGTATCTCGGACAGAGCAGTCTGCAGGAATCTTTAAAGTCTGCCAGCTCAATACACTCCCAGAAAATATGTTCCCAATTACCTCTTTTTCCCTATCACACCTCAAACATTTGCTGTCTACATGAGGAAAAATTCTTTGCAGTCTACCTGGAGTATAAAAATACCTATGTAAACACTTCCAAGGAAAGATCCTAAATCTTCTACACTTTGTTGCATATTTGGGAGACATACATATATCCCTCCATTGCTTCTTTTTTAATTACTTATCCAATTTCTCTTCTCAGTACTTTCAACCTCCTAACCTCCTCTGATTGATTCTTATAGTTATCATAGAGTATTTTAGTTGCTCTACTAATTATTCCTTCTTTAGCAGCAGCTTCTGTTCTAGATTCTACTAAAAACTCTACCAGTGTTGGTCTTTCACTTCGGATCTCCCTATTTATTTCTGTTTGCTTATACTCTGATATCATTCCTTGACAGGGAAGGCAATTTCTAGCCTGCAGTCCAAACAAATTCTTGGCCTCTTCCCATTCTATGACCTTTCCGTCTATAATTATTTACTCGCAGTACCTTGGTTTTTTTGTCAGTTTTCTCTAATAAATTCCATCACTCTCTTGTCTATTGTCTGTATCCCTAATTACATTCATCCCTACTGGCAGAATCTCCTTTCTCCATTCCTGCATTGGCATAGTTCTTAGAATACTTTCTGCTATTTTATGAATATAATATTCTGTATGGTTATTGTTATTCCCCTTAAATATCTGCATCCAAAATCCCAGTCTCTCCTTGTTTCTAGAGCTCCCCCCTCCCGTTTCATCATCATTCATTTCCACTTTGAATTATAGGTTTCTGCTTGTGCTATGTATAGGAGCCTTGACTGTGTAGCTCTGAAATACCCCTTCAAATTGGGTAATCCCAAACTGCCTTGTTCATTTGGAAGAATCAGCTTATCCAACTTAACAGTTTGTGTCTTCCCCTCCCAGAAAAAAATCCTTCACCACAACTTCATCTCTGGTTGATAAAAAAATATGCCTGACCTGTGTATAAAACCAAAGGGACTAAAACATCTGAACTGCTTGTATCTTGCTATCCATATCCATATAACAGAGCTTACAGTTTTTCAGTTTATCTATTATCTTTTGTTTAGTTGCTTCCCACATATCCTTAGCTGCCAATCCAGAAAACTTTTTAATCCATACTCCTAACTACTTAATTTTATCATATCCCCATAAATATGGATATTGCAGAACCAATTAATATGTGGGTACATAATTTACAGCTAGTGACTTTGTTTTAGAATCATTAACTGTGTATCCCAAAAATATTTGAAACTGCTTCAAAATGATCCACAACACTTAAATGTCCTTTTCTGGTTTTATCAAGTATTAAATAATGTCATCTGCATATAAAGACAGCTTTTCTTGTCTATCATACCAATTACACCCTTCAGTGTCTGAGTCTCTTATTTTCTTTGCCAATGGTCCTAAATATAGTACAAATAACAAAGTGGAAAGCAGACAGCACTGCCTGGTTCCCCTGCTCAAACAGGAATTATCAGAGAGGAACACACCCACTTTAATTTTCACTTCCAATCTCTATGCATCAATCAACCTTATAATTTTATCAGGGAATGCAAATGCTTCCATTGCCCTGGTCATAACGTCCCAGCTTACTCTGTCAAATGCTTTCTCGGCATCAAGACACACAGACAACATTGACTGATTATGTAGCCCAGGCAGGTATGACCCTGACCTTGAGCAGTATCCTACCTTCACCAAGAATGATGCCACAATACAGAGATAAGATGATCAGCTTTAACAATTGGCTTAAACTCTGGTGTCATTCAAAGGGGATCCAATGTCTGTCTGCCTGGGATGACATGCTGGACAAGCCACGCTGCTTCGCAAGGGACGGCTTGCACCTGTCACCCCTGGGATTCCGGATATTGGCAAAGGCTCTTGCCACCCCCATAGTGCCTTTTTAGGCAAGGCTCAAATTCTAAACCTACCACCCTAGAACACAAAAAAGGAAAAAAACTAAGGGTAATGCTGCTCAATGCCAGAAGTCTAAATCTCAAAATGCATGCACTCGAGGCCCTTCTCAGTATGGAGAACATCGATGTCTGTGCAGTGACAGAAACCTGGTTCAAGGCTCCTGAGAGCACCCCAGCACTATCAGGTTTTACCTCTTATCATGCGTTCGGCCCCAAAATCCGGACAATACCAAGAAAGGAGGGGGTATCCATATTCATCAAGGACACCCACACCTCAAGACTGGTGGCAATGCACGATGCATCGGAGACCATCCAGGTGCAATTAACCATAGGCAAGACTGCTCTGCAAATTGTAGCATGTTACAGGCCACCCTCACAAACTCAGGAACCTCACATGGCCTTCCTGAAAACACTAGAGGGATAAATGTATCACCAAACACCATCATACTAGGTGACTTCAATTACCCTAATATAGACTGGGAACACTACTCAAGCCCAAACACCCTAGCCCAAAAGTTCCTGGAATTCATAAACTCAAATGCCATGGAACAACTAGTCACCATCCCCACAAGAGGAGAAAACATACTTGATCTCATCATCACGAACATGGGAGCACAATGTTCAACACCGGAAGTATACCCCTCACTGGTGAGATCAGATCACAAACTAATCTCGCTGGAGGTCCTCATCCCACCCCCACCCTAAATAAAAAAAACCACAGTAAAGAACTTCTCGTAAGCCGACTTCACACTTCTAAAGACTAGTGTGGTCTCCTTTAAGGCCCCCGAGCCGGCGGAAAACAGTACTCAAGCCGCTGAATCACTTACAAATGCCTTCTACCAGCACCTGCAGGACTGCATGGATAAGGCAATCCCAAGCAAAACAAAGACTCTTTGTACCAAAGGCAAGCGTCCAGTCTGGTGGACCCCAGCCATAAACAAACTCTACAACAAAAGGAGGAAGCTACTACAAGATAGAGCAAAATCCTTAAAAGGTAAGACACCCTTGATCACTATAAGTAAAAAAACTAAGAGCTCTCATAAAATCATCCAAAGCAAATTTTGAGAGAAAAATAGCTAAAGACTCAAAAGACAATCATAAGGCCTTCTTTAGCTATGTTAGAAACCTGGGAGGAAACTCCCAGATATGCTCAGAACTAGTTCAAAATGATGTGAAGATTACTGATCCTACAGACATTGCCAACATACTGGCTGACAGGTTCAGTGGGAACTTCTCCCGCCCTCCCGCCCAAAGGGAGAGATATCTATACCAAGCGATTGCGGCCCCAAACATCTCCAATGCCCAAGTGAGAACTGCTCTCTCCAAAGCAAAACACAGCATCCATGGGACCTGATGGTGTCCCCGGCTGTGTGCTCCACGAACTCAACGAGGAATTAAACCCACAGCTAGGACAGCTGTTTAATCATAGTCTTACCTCTGGATACGTACCCAGGGAGTGGCGCACTGCAACTGTGGTCCCACTTCACAAAGGCGGTGCCTCCACCGACCCTGGAAATTACCGGCCCATTAGCTTGACAAGCCTTATCTGCAAAGCCATGGAGAGGATCATAATGGACCTCATAAATAAAGACATAGGGAATTTGCAGATTTTGGATCCATCCCAGTTTGGCTTTGTCAAAGGCAGATCATGCCTTCTAAACTTGGTTGACTTTTTCGAAACAGTCACCAAAGCCATTGATGAGGGAAAGGCAGTCCATACAGCCTACCTCGATCTGGCGAAGGCCTTCGATACAATACCCCACTCGGGTATCATTGAAAAACTCATCAGCTTAAATGTTAACCCATACATCACAAGATGGGTTGCAAACTGGCTGAGTGACAGAACCCACAGGGTCAGAGTTGCTGGCGCCATGTCAGACTCAAAGCCTGTCACAAGTGGTGTACCACAGGGCTCAGTCCTGGGCCCACTCTTGTTTGGCATCTACTTTTCTGAAGTACAAGCAAACACAGGAGGGTTATGGCTGACAAAGTTTGCAGATGACTGCAAACTGGGCGCCATAGTAGAAAACACATCTGACACAGATATCCTTCAGAAGGGTCTCACAGAAATGGATAACTGGTGCCAGAGCCATGGCCTAAAGTTAAATGCCAAAAAATGCATAGTCATACCCTTCGGGAAAAACAAGGTTACCCCTAGCTACCAAATAGGTGGCAATCCACTGAGCACAGAAGAAGTTATCAGGGACCTGGGGACCCAGGTTGATAGTAGTCTGTCATTCGACACCCATGTAGCTAAAGTAGTTAGGAAGACCTTCTACATTGCCCACCTTATCATGAAGGGATTCTCATCTAGATCAAGGGAGGTCATAGTCTCCCTATACTCATCACTCATCAGACCAATGATTGAGTACAATGCCCCATTCGGAATGTATCAGACCCGACACTTGCAGCAGCTGGAGAGGCCACAAAAGTTCCTCACCAAAAGGATAAAGGGTCTCAAACATCTGTCCTATGCTGCCCGACTGAAAGAACTCCAGCTCTATTCAGTCGCCACCGCTTGCTCAGAGGTGACCTTTGCCTAACATACAAGGCCATGTCAAACCCAGATTTGATGAATATGCTTCACCTCAAAAAATCTAGATCCGTCAGAGCCACAAGGGCGGGAGACTTAAACCTCGACACGGCTATTAATAGGACGTGCTGGAGGGATAGATTCATCACCCAAAGACTCCCTATGCTGTGGAATAAAATCCCGGTATATGTGAGGCAGAGCACCTCGCTGGCCTTGTTCAAGAGAAATCTTGACCAATGGATGGGAGATCGCAGATATACCCCAGGGATTACCTCAGTGTCACTGCTCGACAGAGGCACAGCAAAATAATGGGTATAGTTCCCCATACTAAAGGGGTGGCGTAAGCCACAAAACTATGGGCTAGGCTTGTAAATGCCCTCGGGCAGATAGCATAGTATGAACCTATGAACCTATGAACCTATGAACAACATCAAGACACACAGACAAAAGTGGTATTTTCTTACATTGAGATTCCCTCTGGATAATCAATGTTCTGTTAATGTTGTCAGATGTTTGCCTCCCCTCCAAATAACCACATTGATCCACATCTATCAATTTTGACATTACATTTGACATTCTTTTAGTCATTACAGACATAAACACTTTATAATCATGGTTTAGGATTGGAATTAGGCTGTACGAAGCTGGATCTGATGGGTCTACCCTCTTTATGTATTACATCTACCACTGCTTTCTTCCAGAATGTCGGTGCTTCTCCTCCTCTTAAAATACTGTTAAACAAAACCTTCCAGATTTTTATCATTTTTTTCCTTCCCAGATTCCAAATTTCCACAGGAATACCATCTATTCCTGAGCACTTTCCATAAGATTGGTTATACAGCATAATTTTTCTCTCATCTTCTCTTATCCTAACTGTGAATAATTGAGCCTCATCTACCTCTAACCTTGGTATGTTTAATTTGTCCATAAACATTTCCATTTGTACCTTTTGTTGATCTCCATATTTCTTTGCTTTATACAGACTTTGATAACATTTCTGAAATATTTCTAGTACCTCTACAGGATCTTTTGTTATCTTCCTTGTTATAGGCTCCCTATGCTTGGTGACAGCCATTTCTACTTTCTGTTATCTGAGTTGTTGTACTAAAGTTTTTGTAATTTGGCATGATTATCAAAAAAAAGTTGCTTAACAGCAATCTTTCTAAACTCATGTGTATTATCAAGGTAATTATTTTCTGCTTAGCATTCTGCATTTGCTCCTGTTCTCTTGTTCTGTGAGAGTCACCCTATTTTGCAATGCATTAACATTTGTCAGTCCCTCTAAATCATTCTTGTTACTTCTTAACCATATATCTCTTTCTTTTATTTCCAGCCAAATTTTAAACTTCAGTTTAATTTTATTCCACTTTCTAGCTATATTTTCAGAATAATTTGCTGTCCTCTCTAATAACTCCTGAATAACTTCCACCACCTATTCCTTAAATTCTTCTATTTTCAACAAATAGGTGGAAAAAAGCCAGTGTCTCATTTTTATTTCATTACCCTGCATTTTTATTTTAGTTATTATTGGCATGTGTTCTGAAATAGTTATGGGATGGATATCAAAACCTTCAATTAAATGCACATGTTCCTCTGAAATGTAAGTTCTGTCTAGCCTAACCTATTTTTTGTATCTTGGGGAGTAATATGTAAATTCACTCCAAACTCCTACTATTGAATTCATATCTTCCAAGCCAAATATTTTTATACATTTCTTCAAATATCTACCATCCTTTGTTATATTTCCCTTCAGGGCTCCCCCACACACACATCTTCACTGTTGCAAATCAAATTCCAGTCCCCACCTATAAGTAACATTCCTTGCTGAAAGCTGATTATTTCTCCCAGAATTTTCTTTAGCTCTATTATAGCAGTTTTTGTGGAATATAAATACATGCTAGAGTAGTCCTCCCTTGCCACTAGCCCCTTAGTACTACAAATATATCATTATTGTCTTTTTTCCTCTTCTATTACTATTGGAGCTCCTCTTGCAATTAATATAAGTACTGCTGTCTTCCTTTGCCCCAGGTATTCTGCTGAATAAGGATAAAAAAAACTTTCTTTGTCAAATTCACATGTTCATTTCTTTCCAAGTGTGTCTCCTGTAACATAACTATTTGCACTCTACATTTTTAATATAGTTCACTACTTTTTCTTTTTTGGATTTATCTGTGAGACCATCAATGTTTAAAAACATTATAGAAAGAATTGTATTCTTGAGGGATTATTATTCCCACCTTTTATGAATAACAGATTTTTTGTTATGTGTCTAGTTCCAGCTTTTGTATTACATGCCTGTACTGTTTGGCAGGTTAAGCTTTTATACAACTGTTTCCTGTCATCAACATTTGATCCTATGTCACATCTTGCAGAACTTTTTGTTTTATTGCAAACCCTCAAATAAACATGCACACACAGCCCCAATACCCCATAAAACTTACTAACTTAATAATAATGCACACACTTATGTACAATGTACTATGTACTTCAAATATTGAAGTTTTACCCCCTTAACAGGAGCATAAGTTCCAAACTGACAACCACATACATAGACTCAATCTAAACAGATAAAAAGCCTATCCATGCTAAGATGCATGGTAGAGCCTGTGATTCTATTAAGTGCTGTCTGGTTTTGCCTTATCTTTATAGTTCTCTCAGCTGGGAAACACCTGAATGCTTTCAGAAAACATTTTTTCCAAGCCATTTCTCTTTATCGGATTGTCTGCTAATGACAAGAGAATCAGATACAGAACTGTTTTCTATAAAAAAGACCTTGTAATATTTAATATGCTTTTTCATTTATTTGTTTTCTGTCAAAACATGTTAATATATACAGTTCAGGCATTCCTATATGCGGGAATGAGAAAAAGCACACTAATTTTTCTTTTGTCATGCTCTTTTAATCAGATCCATAGCTCTCCACCTCTTACCACAACAAATCTGGACAAAGGCAAAAATAATGGGGGGGGGGGGGACAAAGCCACAAAAATTGGGAAAATTTTTAAATATTGCTCTTATGAACTTAGAAATATTGTAGAATAAAAGGTCTTGTGCTACCATGCACTTTCTGAAGGGTATGAAGTCTGAAACTCAAACGCCTGTCATTATTTACTGAATTCCATCCTCATTGATTCACCACAAAAATCCAAAAATTCACAAGTTTTGCAAGGCACAGACCAATCACATGAGGCAAAAATCTGGATATTTTGCAAAAATCTGGACTGTTGAGAGGTATGATCAGATCCCTGCTTTTTTACATTGCAGTACCTACATTTCTTAAAACTAAACAAAGAGGAAAACAGAAAAAGAGAGAAAGAAACAAAAAGAATAAACAGAAGCACCTATTTACATTTGCATCCCCATTACACTTAAAAATAACTGAAAAAAATTTGCTTTATAACATACAGTGAAAATCATGTACCACTTAAGTAATAATGTTAAGAAAAAAATAGTTTCACTTACAGTTAACTCTCTCTCTCCTCTTCTCCTCTCCTGAGTATTTTTCTGAACATTAATGACATGAAGTAGGTCATATGCTTTAGAGTCCCCTACAAGTTTAACAAAGTCCAAGAAAGCCCAGTATTTCCAGATTCTTTTGTTTTATTCCTGTTCATCAACATTTCTCAAACCCTGTCTCTGCTTCATTTCCATTACACTCTCGATTCTTCTAGTCAACTTCTGTGCTTTTTTCTTTGTCTCAGTCATTTTCCATCGAAACACCGAGAACGATTTTACTGGGACACTCTCTCTGTGGTCTTTATTACCAGAAGAACAAGAAGCAGAATCTCCTTCTGTTTCATAGCTCACTTTTTGTTGGACAAACTTTTGTATTTTTTCTTAGCATGTACTTCATCAAAAAAATGCTTTTGTTCCTCCAGAGAAAAATATTTTGAGAATAACTTACAGTTTGAATCTAATACCTGCTTCTCATCATGCCCTATATAATGGAATAAATGTATTCCTCTTCTGCCTGCTGAGCAATGAGTAGTCATTCTCCACAAACACTCTGCTGTCTCTCACTTTTAGTACATTGTCCTTCTGCCACAATTTTGACACAATAAACTCCTTCTGCTGGTAGGATTGCATTTTTACTATTAAAGGTCTAGGTTGTTTTCTCATAGCCAGGTATGGAGCATACAATCAATGTTCCCTTTCAATTAGCAGTTCTTGTTGTGAAACACCAGACTAGTTGCTTATCTGTACATTCATAAAAGTAATAGTCTATTCCTTCCAGCTTCTCTGGTAAAGCAGAAAATCTAAGGTTTTCCCTACATCCTCTGTCCTCCAATTCTTTTATTTTTTGAAACATCTCTTTTTGTGCAGTCTCATATTTAGCCAGCCTTTTCTACATTTCAGGCTCTGAGTTTTGCAGTTCTGTCACCTTATCTGAATATCTCTTCAAAGCTTCTTCTGTTTTTTTTCCAGCTTTTTATTGTTTGTGTTGATATACTCCATCAGTGTTTCATTTATTTTAACCAGGTCTATGTGCAGTTGTTTTATACTTTCCTCTAGGTTACTGGAAGTCATGTCTGGAACATGCACTGCTTCTTTCTGAACAACTTCAGTACTTCTCCGTCTATATTTTTTCCTCAACTTTTGTAGCTGATTTTTCTCCTGGTCTATTATATTTCTTTTTTCCTGACTTTGAGGCAGTGCACTTACTAGGACGTTACTGAAATTTATGCAGAAATCTAGGTTCACTGGATTTCTCTGCTAAGTTTCTGTTTTCAGACTGGGAGAGACAGAATTAAGCTGTTACTCGATGTGCAGCCATCTTGGCACTGCCTAAAATTACATAACCTTGAGAAGTTTTTATTCTTGATCTTACTGCATTTTTGTTTTCCTTTGTGATCAATCATTTTATATGGTTAAACTAAGTGTTCCCAAATACTTTTCTCCCATGCTTACTACTGTTGAAGGTACACATCTTGTTCAGGGTTATCTACAGTGTGCTTTATTTATCTCATTCCCTCCAGTACAGCTCTTTTGAGTGTGTACCTTTAACTCAGAGTGGGTGTGGCTTCAAGCTTTAAAAAAATGAAGTTATCACCTTACAATTCAAACAAATATTCATATGTCTGGAACCATAAGTGTTACTAGAAAGTGTAAATAGCAAACTATTCAGGATAAATTAATCCCTATAGTGGTGGTATTCATTCAATTTGATGCTTTAAAGTCAATTTTATAAACCAAAATAAAGGCAGTACATATTAAATTTGTAATGTTGTATAAACAACTTATGATATCTAACTGACTATTCAAGCAAGACACATATTGCCAGCAGGATTTTCTTCGTACAGCTGTGAGCTTTCATGTGAGGCTATGCAGTTCTGTCTGTGTTATCTGAATGTTGGGATATTTAGAGAAATATGAAAATAATTATAATACAAAAAATCAGTATACAAATAATAGTCAATATCTCTTTAGCTGCATTAGATCGAGGTCAAATATCTATATAGTTGCCATCATGCATGCTTTAAGATGAAATCTTCTGATACCTTGTATGTAGAATGGTTTTGGAATTATTAATGCAAATATGAACAAGCGATATTTGATGCTTAGAGGGGTCAGTAGGAATTAACTGCAGAAATGCCTGGAGGCACACTCAGCTGTAATGTGTTATAGACCAAGGCAGAGAAGAACATCTCTTTAAACAGCCAGGCTGAACTGGCCTGTTTACTTTATTTTCTCCAGTCCCTCTTGGCTATTAGAGTCAAGGATTTAAAACTTTTACTTATTGATTTAGTCAGACTTACTTCCATTTTGTTATTTTCTCTTCCATTTAGTGGAACCTACCTTAACACTATTTACAACATCCACGCCTGCATTTATCAGTCCTGAACCTCTTGCTAATTTTCTTATACCACTTCTTATTCTTTGAGGCTGTGGTTCCTTTCTTCTCATGTGTGAATTATAGTGTCATTAATTCTTTTAGTCAGCTGTTCAACCCCTCTCTGCTTTCCTTCCATTCTTCTCCTAAATACTGGAAATGGCTTTAACAGCCAACATTCACTGCTGTTAGCTTTGCTGCTAACTGGAGGTTGCTGCTCAACTATGTCCAGGGTCATGTTGCCCTGATGTTGATAGAATTGTCTAAAGTTTTCCTATTCAGAAGCCACTGCTTCATGATCGACAAAATACCTTTCTCCCTGTGGAAAGAAAATCCTCTTTGTAACAGGATACACCATCTTGAATTTCACATTTAAGTGCTGAAATACTATAAAGTATCAAGTAGATTGGGCTATTTTCTGTCTGATATCCAGGGAGAAGTCAAAATGCTCAAAGAAATTCTGGCTGCCAATTGTTAGAGTTTTCCCCTTTGCTACAGTCTACTGAATAGCTTCTCCTTAAGCAGATAGTCGCATACCTTAACAATGACTGATCTGGGAAATATCTGTGCTGTTTTCTGTGGAGTGTACACATGGTGTGCTCTACCTAACAATATTTCTTCCCTGGAGATATTTGTCCATTGGCTTAGCTTTTCTTGCATAAATGTCAGACAGTCCTTTCCTTCCAAACCCTCTGGTATATTAGCAAACTGGAAGTTTTCTTAATTTCCCCCATCTTTAGTCCCTGCAGTTTCCATTCATGTTCTTCTTTAAGTAATAGCAGATAATCTATCTATTGATGAAGCTCCCTCTTCCCTGTCTAGAAGGCAGCAAGATCACATTGCTGATTCCATCCCCTCCAGGTATTTATCATTCTTCTGGACATAGTCCATGAAAGTACTTCCAATCTTTAGTACCTCCTAATAAAGTTTATTTTGTCACTAAGAACACTCATGTCCATTTTGTCAGTTTCCACCATTATACTGCCCACTTGTTTGTCTATAGTACTGTTTCACTGCTTGCTTTTATTACTCTCTTGCAGCTTCCCTATTTCTCAATATCTGCCCAGTAAACCCTTCTCCTGAACTCACTTTTCTCTGAACCTCTGTTGGAGGAGCAAGTTGGCAATTATTGAATTTCTTTTATCATTGCAGAGATTGGGAACCGATCCTGTTATCTCTATGGTGCTATACTGGAAGTCCCTCTAGAGCCATGGTGTTGGAATTCAATTGTAGAAACATGAACACTGAGATTTTTTACAAGGAATTGGTCCTTCATTTTTGGTACTTATGAGTTAACGGGTAAACATGACAATGTACCCAAGTTTACTTATAAAAAAGGAAAACATTTATAAATTTTTGTTTGAGTGTAAAAAAAATGTTAAGGAAATTGTTAATAGGGATATTACGGATGTGGTCCCTGCAACCAGTTTAGGTTTAATCTGGCAGGATATCTATGTAGTATTTCCCCAAATGGTTGTTTTCATTGTAGCATAAAGGGGTGATATACTTGGAGCAATGGTCCTCTTGTTTTTCTTTTTACATAGGTAAGACTGACCAAATGTTGAGAAAAAGAAGTTATCAGCATTTATATGCTGTAAAAAAGGGTGATTTGACTATCACCTTTTCCAAGAATTCTAAGCATTGTATGCAGTATAAAAAGTAACAGATTTAAGAGAAGGAATTGGCATGCCAGGGTTGAAGCCAGGGAGCTTTACTGGCAGATTGAACTGAGTATCTCTATCCCCCCAGACATAAATGACAAGATTTCAATAAACCTGTTAACCCTTAAAAGGGCTAAGATTAATTGTTTACTACTTTTGTATAGTATGCATGGCAATTGTGATATGCAGATAACTTAACATGTTTTAATTAAAATTTTAAATTATGATTATAATGTATTTATATGTTGTGTGGTTTGAAAAGAAATGCTTTTGCATTCATCTAATCAATTTTTGACCACATGGTGACAATGGATGAATTTATAAAAGAAAATGGTTAATGAATGTTTAATATGACAATGTTCTGGTTGCTTTATGTTTGGAATGAAAGAGCTCATTAAACTGGTGTTCTTGTGGCTTTACCTTCCATTGCTACTGATTTTTTTCCAAAAGGGAAATGCTTGAGACATACAGAAAAGCATAGGAGTTGACTAGAAGAATCAGGAGCATCTTGGACATGAACCAGAGCCTTGTGTTGAAAGATGGAGATGATCAGGAGGAAAACCAGCAATAAAGTTGAACTTATTGATTAAATGGGATTCTATAAAGCATTAATCACATTTATGATATATGGCTTTGCAAGGAAAAGTGTCTGAGAAAAGATTGCACTTTTGCTGCCTTTGTTAAACTTGTAAGTGGTCTGTAAACAATATAGCTCACATTATATCATTAATATTTAGAAGAACACTAGAGGGGAAATAGAAGTAACTGTAAACAAAACAATGGTTGTTCTTATTAGTGCATGTATAAAACATTTCATTATATAAATTGCATGTTATATTGAAAAGCAATTTGTATAGTTTATAGTCAAGAGTGTTTTATATATGGGTAATCTTTTCAGTGATTGTTTCATGTATTAGAGATATTAAAGCAAATGAGTACTTTTTTAGTTGCAAGAAATGTAGACTTTATAGTATAACAAAAGAAAAAAGGCCAGAGAGAAGAAGGTTTTAGTTAATATGTTGTGATCTTGGATTGCTCGGGTGGGGCTGGTTTTGTAAAAGTGTAGTGATTATATTATATGTGGGATAAGATAATAATTTCCCTTACTTTTACAAAGGTGTATGTTTTTTCATAAGCAAATAGGTTTGAAAAATAAGATACATGATGAAAGCCATGAAAAAAATGCGAAGTTTATTGCAGCTAGACAGATATTAGCTTGTTTTTTCCATTAGCAAATGTGCTCAGTGAAAGACAAGAAGTCTTTAGATAAAGGCAGTTGGCCAAGAGAGTTGCAAACATTCTTTTTCTGAGTGAAAATTACAAAGATTCTTTCATGTATCTGCAAAGTTGTTAGCTGTTTTTTTTTCTCATTACTGACTACTTTTACATGGAGGGGAGCAGTCTGCAGGTGGAAGCAATTAATCATGAGAGTTCTAAGTATTCTTTGCCAAAGAACATGCAAAATCAAATGTACAATTGCAAGTAGTTCAATGAAAAAAATAATTTGAAATTATGGGAAATAAATAAGAAAAAGTAATCTCCATAATAGCCTTAATACTTTAATAAATTTCATAGAGCAATATAGAATTTAGTTTTATTTAAAGGTAGCCAGTGCACTTTTTTAGGGCTAATCTTTTCTGAAAGCATACAAGCTGTTTTTTCACATTTTGGAGGGAATAGAGGTAAGAAAAGAACAGATCAGAACAGTGTTAGTAGGAATACAAGCTGGAAAATGCACTTTAGCATGGATAACCTTAATTTCAGATTAGGTTGCCTGTGGGTGCAGCTGTCAGTTTGGAACAATTGTTCCTATCTGGATGGTTAAACTTAATTTGTTGAAAATGTACATAATTGTGTATGTTTGTTTTAAGTTAACAGGGGATGGGGTTGTTCTAAAAATGTATTTCGTTTTTTGTTCAAAGGTTTTCATTAAAGAAAAAAGTCTTGAAAATGTGACATAGCTTCAAATGGAGATGAAAAGAAAAACTGTGTAAAAGATCAGCCTGCCAAACATTACTGTGTCCATGTAAGACAAAAGACAGATGTGCACATTCAAAAAAAAACTGTCATGTGTAATAAATGGGAAAACAGCTTTTTATCATAATTTACACAATAAAAACTCATTGCCATTCAAAAAATGTGCATGCTGATTGGACAGCCCAACAATGTGCCCATTGTAAATCAAGCATATATCATGAGAAAAAAGTCTGGCCATTAAAATATTCTTGAACAGCCAGGCTTTCCGTTATATATGCTTGATTACCTACTCTTAACATATTTTATGAGGGACACTAGAAAATGAGAAAAAACAGAAATGTTTTACCTGGCAATTGTCCCCACATTTGCAGAATGTCTCTAATGTTCCTCATATTTCTGCTATCCTTCCTATTTTTTTTAAAGTGCACATGCATTTCTCCTTTCATGACTTTGTGCTGGAACATAACCAGGCAACAAATACAAAAGAGATTGCTACAGAGTCAATATTTTTCCCTTTCTGCCTTTTGTACTTAAACTGATTTACTGTGTAAGTATGTGGATGTACCATATGCATGCTCAGTATATCAGATTTCAAGGCAGAAGACAGAAGAAAACCAACATTCCATTATACAATTGCATTATTTAAAAAAGATAAGTAAATTCTATCTTAAATAACAATATTGTGTAAAAGCAATAATCCACTCCTATTTTAACTTAACTTTTAGGATACTGTTCTGTGGTTAGTATGGATATTTTAATAAACGCTGAAGTTTTTATTACGTTCTTTTGGTGCTGCTTTTGAATATTGGACTGGTTGGAAGTTATCGGCATCTAAAGATAACATAGCGGTTGGTGTAAGCTTTTTTTCTTTTTATGTTCACTCCTATTTGTGGGTATATCAGAATTTACCCACAGTTGGCTTTATTTAATCACTCGGGCTTTGCCCTCATGATCAATCCACACCAACCATGAGTAACTCCTGATATACCCAATCACAGTATTGGATTATTGCTTAAGGATACTCTATCTGTATTATCTTGGAATGTAATTGACCTTGCAGGTAAAGACAAAAAGGAAACTCTAATTCTATTAAGAAATGCAGAGTGCAAATAGCAATGCTGCAAAAGACTCATTTGGACATAAATGAGCATGTGACTTTGAGAAAGAAAGGATTTCAGGATGGATATTCACAGAATATCAGTGACAAATGAAAAGAGAGTAATAATACTTATTACAAGAGTAGCTACAGTACTGACAGAGAAGATAAAAAAACAACAATGGTAAATCTGTAAAAATAAGGGAGAAGGATTATGCTGGCATGAATTTATATTCCACCAAAAATTGCTGGTATGGAACTTAAGAAAATTTTGGAAGAATCAATAGGAATTATAGGAAGGACAACATTAATTTTTGGACCTTAATGTGTACAGATCTAGCAATGCTTTAAAAGTTAAAATTTATAAAAAGGAAGTGCAAAGCAACAGCTATCTCCACTACACTAGCATGCATAAGTTTAGCCTGAAAAAAAAAAAAAACATAGTGAAGGGGCAATTCACTAGAATAAGCAGGTTAACCAATGAGGCAGTATTTTTTGAAAAGGAATGTAAAGAGCTTCTAAGGAAATTTCAAGAGAGAGGATACCCCAAGGAAATCATTAACTATTCCTGGATGGAAGTAAAAAATGTAAGGGAACATAAGGCAGCAAATGTAAATAGCAAGTCAAAAGAAAATGAAAAGGATTTTTCCTTAGCATGTATTTTAGACAGTTCAGTAGATGAAAGTAAAATCAAAGGAATAATCAAGAATAACTGGAGATTCTTAATGAATTTTCAAGAAATTAAAAATGTTATAGGGGAGACCCTGTCTTTGTTTCGAAAAAAGGAAAGAGTTTAAAAAGACTTTTTTTAAGAAAAGGAACTTATACTTAAGTATGCCTGATGTCTTGGAAGTGGGGATGAAAAGATGTAATAACTGTAAGTTATGTCACTATATGAAAATGTCAAGAATTTTATAGTAACAGCAAGAAGCTTTGAAATTAGGTTGAATAACTTGCATAATTGTAGGTCCAAATATGTGGTATACATGGCTTTGTGTGAATTATGTCCAGCATTTTATGTAGGAAGAACCATTAGAGAATTCTACATGCGAGTGAATGAACATATAAGAGCAGTAGACAAGACTGATGTAAGCAATGCCTTGGCAAAACATGTTAAACAAAAACATTTGTTAGAAAAAATAAGGCATGCTTCAAATTTGTAATAATTGATGAAGTTAATGGTTTTGATCATAGGTTTGATGCAGAAGATGAACTGGATTGAGAGAATATTGCTGGCAAATTAGGCTTAATGCATGTGTATACTCTGGTTTAAATGATAGGGAAAACTTTAAAGTTGTTCTTAGAAGGAAAGGGTTAAGGCATTAAGTGCTTTGTGTCACATGTTATTGTTATTAAGTATTTAAATTAGCTTGTTCATTTTACAACTTGGTCTGAAGAAGTTCCATGAACGGAATGAAAGTGCTTACCAGTTGGATTTTTATGAAATAAAGTCATTTTGTGTTCTTAGCCATTCTTTTTTTATTATTTTGCCTTTCTATGGCTAGTTTCATTTGTTTGTTTGGAGTTTTGTGAGATATTATTAGAGTTTAAAATATAGTAGAAATTAAAGAAAAGAGATATGATTAAGAACTTATAAGAATTATTTAGAGGGGCTGACAAAGGATAAAGTATTGCAGAATAAGGGGAAATTCCACAGAGCAAGAAGATAAGAGTAACTGCAAAGTGATAAAGAATAAAAAATGGAGTATTTAGATAAAAAGTGTGAGTTTAAAAAGATTGCTGTTAAGCAACTATTTTTGATAACAATTCCAGAGCAAAAAACAAAAATTTTTAGCACAACAACTTAGGGAACAGAATACAGAAAGGGTTGTCATTAAACGTAGGGAGCCTATGACAAGAAAAATAGGTATTAGAGATATTTCTGAAATTTTATAAAACTTTGTATAAAGCAAAGGAAAGTGGAAACCAAGAATGAGCACAAATGGAAATATTTATAGAAGACTTAATTATGCCAAGATTATAAGAACACGAGGCTCAAGACCTAATAGTTAAGATAGATAGAAATGGGATAAAAATGATGCTGCATAACAAAATTTGCAAGGAAGTCTCCGAGAACAGATGGTATTCCTGTGGAAGTTTGGATGTTAACAGGGAAGAAAGGCATAAAGATCTGTTTAATAGTATTTTAAAAGGGTCTATATTATATTGTCGAAATGGCATTACAGCAAGTGCTGTTTCGACGACACATATAGAGCGAAATCCAAAAACAGTGAAAGCTCAGGTCAGCGATTTCTTTCCTAGGGAAAAAATTGCTTGGACTGAGCCGTGACATTGTTATTTAACCCACTGTAGTGTGATACTGGAGTTGGTATATTTAGTTAGGGGGGTGTGGGGGTCACAGCCCCCCAAACTGGGGGGTGTGGGGGGTGAAGTTCCCCACTTTGAAATGTTATAATTGGTGTGTTGTGTGTTGTTGGTCTAATGATTTTTACCCTAGGAAAAAAATTGGTGACCTGGGGTTTTGCTGTTTTCAGAGTTCGCTTTTTATGTGTCATAAAAACGGCATTCACTGTAATGCCATTTTAACAATATAATACAGATCCTTTTAAAAGGATGGAAAGCACCAACATGTTGGAAGAAAGCTGTGGTGAGGAGGAGAGGGGGTGTGTATCTGGCAACCTGGTTGATGGTAGGTTAGTGCAACGAACAGATTTTTTGTGGGTTTTTTTTCCTCTTCCAAAAAGATATCTGGCAACATAGTTGGTGTGCCAGTAGAAGGAGTAGATATTGTGGAGAGGTAAATGTAGTCGGTACTGTCTGCAAGAGTATCCTGAAGTTTTCATAAGCCTTTTTTTTTTTTGCTCTGGGGTGCTACTTCATGGGACTAGTGCAAGGTGCTGGTTGAGACAGCTATACCTCTGGCTAAAAGAATGGCAAAGGTATTGCCATAAATGATAAATATGGATAAATATGGATCAGTCTGGTTTGTGAATGGAAAGCAAACATTTGACATTAATAGAACAATGAGGATCCAGAGGGAAGCAGAATGTAAGATACCACTGTTATTGGTGGAGCTTGATGCAGAGAAAACATTCGACTAAGTAATTTGGGATTTTATGAGTAGGGCAATGGAAGCATTGCATTCCCCTGATACAATCATAACATTAATTAGGATGATATATGAAGGACTGCAAGCAAAAGTAAAAGTTTGAAGGTTTCTCTCCTGTTGTGCTTGAACAGAGGAACCAAGAATGGGTGTCATCATTCCCCTTTGTTCTTTCTTTTTTTATTTAGGGCCACTGGCAAAGAAAATAAGAACACAGAAATTCAAGGATATAATTAGTATGGTAATCAAGAAAAGATGCTTTATTGGCAGATCATATTACATCATAATTAATAAATCCAGAAAAGGACAGCTGTCTGCTGTGGAACATTTTGAGATAGTATTAAGTCTTTTTGGCATATAAAATTAGTTTACTATCATTTTTCCGATCGCACTTCATGCGATTTACATTAGTGCGAAACTACCATTTGGTAGAATTGGAAAAACGAATGCCAAATATAGAAATTTACAACAGCATTCGCTGTTGTGAATTTCAACATTTTGATGCAAATCACACTATAGTAGGAATCAGGAAATGTACCCTTTCCCTTACTATAGTGCGATCCCGGAGTTTGTATATCTAAGTAGCAGGGGGTGTGGGGGGCACAGCCCCCCACATGGGAGGTGCTGGGGGGCTTGCCCCCCTGCAAACATGTTCTTTACTGTGCAATGCACAGTAATGCTGTTCCTGGAAGTGTGGTGAATGTTCGAATTATGTCAAATTAGAACATTCACCACGTCCGAGTTCGAGATTTTTGTCGTTCATTGTAGTGAATTTCATTTTTACATTTTGTAGAAACGATAATTCACCTACAGTGAACTTGACAGAATGATAGTAAACCTATATAATTAATGGATATAAAACAAAGGCTATAGCCATAAATTATGTATCAACTCACAAATCGGTTCAGCAGTACTGATATTTATAGAGAAACAATAAGATAATATATTTAAGAGTGTGGATTAAAAATGATTCTGAAGAGACAAAACAAAAGATAAAAAAAATGAGAAACTGAACTATCTTGTTTATGTTTATGGATATGGATAGTAAGATACAAGCAGTGAAAATGTTTTAGTCCCTATAGTTGAATATACTGCTCAGGCATATTTTTTATCAATCAGAGAAAAAGTTGTGGACAATAGTAAAGAGTTTAACTTATTTGGGAGGGGAAAGAGGGCAAAAGTTAAGTGGGACAAGTTCATCCTCCCAAAAGAACAAGGTGGTTTAGGAGTACCTGATTTGATGTATGTTTTAGAACTACACAGTTAAGGCTCGTATATGTAATACATGCAGAGGGTTATAATTCAAAACGAAGAGGGATGATGTTTCCCTCCAGCTGTGGATTTCAAGAAATAATGGAAAGAGTGGGGTTTTGGATGCAGATGCTTAAAGAGAATAATAATAGCCATATAGAATATGATAAACATAAAGTTGCAGAAAGTATTATAAGAACTACGACATCAAAGGAAAGGAGAAAAGAGATTTCACCAATAGGGATTACTGCTAGTAGGGTACACAAAATTGGAAAGAGGAGGCTCAAATTTACAGGAGAAAACTTGCAAAGGATCCAAGCAAATAACTAGAGTGGGAAAGGTAACAGAATGTGATGATACCAAGAAGAAGTCTGGACTACAGGCTAGAGACTGCCTTCCATACCAGGGACTGATATTAGAGTATAAGCAAAGAAAAAGGGATAGGGGAGTCTTAAGTGAAAGCCCTGCTCTGGTAGAGTTTTCAGTCAAATCTAGAAGAGTAGCTGCTGTTAAAAAAGGGATAATAACAGGACATACAAAATATTGTTTGATAAGAATAAGAATCAATCAGAGGAGGTTAGAAAACATTAGGAAGAGAGATTTGAAAATCAATTTACAAAGGAGCAATGGGAGGACATATGTATGGCTCCCAAGCATGCAACAAAGTCCAGAAGGTTTAGGAGTTTTGCTTGGAAGTGTTTGCATAGGTATTTTTATTCCCCAAGCAGACTTCAAAAACTGTTTCTTCCAGTAGACAGCAGTTGGAGGTGTGGTGGGGAATAAAGAGGTAACTGAACGTGTTTTGGGAGTAGGATGATTTGTCAGATTTAAAAAAAAAATCTAAAATAGGGAGTAAATGGCTACAATGAAGGAAAATATTATTTTGAGCTGGGAAACATGATCCAAATTACTTAGATATATAGTAAGGCCTTATTAAGTTTAATTCTGATGGCTGCTAAAAAAGCAGTTACTACAAAATGGAAATCAAAATCAACTGTATTTGAAGTATTGAATTTTCTAAAAGTAATAAAAGATGGATCTAGGGGTCTAGGCTGATCCTGGGCTGCTGGGAGAAGTGTATTGATCATATTATACGTGTACTGAAATATAATAAATCTATTGTTTTTATGCAAGTGGAAGTATAGAAATGGTCTTTTGTCTAAGCAAACGGTAAAAATGGAAAGCATGGAAAATGGAAGCTGCCTATTATTTGAAAAGAGCTGTTTGTTGAATGTGTAATATCTATTAGCTGTTTTTTTTCCATCAACAAGTGCCAGCAGTTGGAGAAAGTATATCTAGAGGTGCAGGCAATTTATCTGGAAGTGAACAAGAACTTTTTAGATTATCACGTAAGTTACAATTGAAATGTCACTTTGATTATAATGTGAATGATAACAATGAGAGTTTGTCTGAAGATGAATATTTTTCTTGTAACTCTGATAGTTTGTCTTTTGTGGAAAATGCTGGTGATGTTAGTGTTAACACATATTGTGTATTAAGCACATCTAGTATTAAATGTAAAAGTGATTTTATACCAGCTTTTAGCAATGAAAGTGTTAACATTTTTATGGCCATGGTTCGTTTTGCATTAGAACAGATCTATGGTGATTTTAGTCAGTATAAATCTCAGATATGTTATAATTTAACTAAATGTGAACGGACAGCATTAAAAGATTTGGCACAAAGTAAACATTTAATTGTGAAGCCGTCGGATAAAGGTAATAAAATTGTGATTTTACACTACAGTCAGTATTTGCAAATGTGTTACTTGCATTTGCATGATACTGATGTTTATAGAATTGTTGATATTCAAACTTTTCATGGGGCACTTCAGGAATATTTGGCGTTGTTAGATAAAGGTCAACATTTAGGATATTTTACTAAAGAAGATGTGAACAAAAAGTTGAATATAGATAAATGTACTATGGCTACTTTTTACTGCTTGCCTAAACTACATAAGGTACAACAAAGTGGGGCTATTCCACCTGGTAGGCCCATAGCTGCTGCCACAAATTATTTTTTGCACAATATTGGTATTGTTGTTCATGAATTTCTTTTGCCTTATGTTCAGCAGTTAGACTCCTATATTAGGGATACTTTTGATTTTCTTAATAAAATTTCTGTAATTAATTGGAATTCAAATATGTACTGGATAACCCTGGATGTAAGAAGTTTATATACAAGTATTAACACAGGAATGGCATTACTGCTTTACTGTCTATGTTAGAAGAATGCCCATTATCAAATTACATTATTGAGTAGATAGAATATAGTTTGAATAATAATTATTTTTCGTTCAATAATCAGATTTTTCATTAACTACAAGGCACAGCTATGGGGGCACCTTTTGCCCCTACTTATGCAAATATCTTTATGGCCTATTTTGAAAAGAGACATATCTATCATCGTGAATTCTATAAAAAATATGTCATAAAGTATTATAGATATATAGATGATTTAATTTTTATATGCCAATATGGCATCAATGAAGTTGAGAGTTTTGTCAATGATTTACAGTGCAATGAATTTAATTTATCCTTTGATGGCTTGCAATTTGATCAGACAGTTGATTTTCTAGATGTGCATTTGATGGGTACTAATACTGGCCAAATTTTTACTTCAGTGTTTAGAAAATTCGAGAATGGGGGGTCAATTTTTGCATGGTTCTAGTTTTCATCAGAGACATACAATTAATTCCCTGCCTTATGGGGAATTATTACGTTTATGTAGAATTTGCAATAATACAACTGATTTATTTAAAGCTATTACATCAACTACTCAGATGTTTTTGAATAGGGGGTATTCCTTATTCACTATTCAGGATGCTTTGGATAAAATTAGTGCAAATTATTTAGTAAATGTTAATAAATTTAAAGTTAAAAAATGTATACATCATAAAAAGGACACTAGTTCTCAAAACAAGTTTTATATAGTTATGCTATATAATATTTTGAGTGAACAGATGCAAGAACAAATCAAATATTATTGGAAATTTTTATTGAGGGATGGAAAGTTTAATAAGTTATTAAATGGATTTCCTGTCTTTTCCTATAAGAGAGGTGTCAGTATAGCGGACAAACTCATAAAATCATATTTTATTGCCCCTGTAGAATGTTTAGTAGATAATCCATTATCTAAGGGCACTTTTCCTTGTGGTAAGCGTAATGTTTGTGATTTACTTGTTCAGACATTTCACAAATTGGATAATAAGAATTTTACTGTATTATCTAGGTTTTCATGTATTACTTCTGGTGTTATCTATGCTTTACACTGTCCATGCAATTTAATATACATCGGGGAGACTAAAAGAATGTTTAAACATCGACTACAAGAACATGTCAGAGATATAAAGAAATGTAGAGTTGAAAGTTCTATTGCAATTCATTTCATGCAGTATCATAAAAGTAAATTATAGATTGTTGCAAGCTACTATTTTAAAGTTTTTATTAAATTAGGTGATGATGAAATGCTAAAGAATAAATTACTTTTTAAGGAATCTTTATTTATTTTAAAGTACAATACTTTGTCTCCTCGTGGCCTTAATTGTGAAATTAATTGGAAATACTTGATTTAATTAACTGATTGCTGCTATAATTATTTGATTAAGGTGGGGTATTTAAGGGGAATGTTTTCTCATTTGTATTGTATACTTCTTGAAGACTGGTTCAGTTGAGACACTAAAGAAGAATAAATATTTTTGGATCCTGTTTCCTGTTTGTTCGTGGTATTCTATCTTTATATCCTGCTTTTTGGTGGTTTTGCAATTTATCTGGAAGGGTTAGAAGAATGTGCTCTGAAGGGTTCAGGCACCTAGGTAGTATGGTTACCACCTGTCCCACTTTGTGAGGGACAGTCCCTCTTTGGGCAGTTGTGTCCTGACAAAAAATATTAAAAATGGCAAATTTCCTGAGATTGTAGGACATAATTATATCCCATATTTTAAGTAATAGCTGCATAGAATAGTTATTTCTGTATCTAAAATACCTAAATGTTACAAGAAACAGAATAAGCAACTAAACTGCTGCAAGAATAAGCTTTTATTTAGGCAAAAAAGTAAAGTTCTATCCTTTGTACTGACCGTGGGTATGTGTCGGCCTGTAAAATCTGATGTGTGTCCCGAAAATGTCCCACTTTGGCCATTTGAAAAGGTGGCAACCCTACTAGGCAGCAAGATATTTCCCTGTGGTACATTTGACTGGGGACACATGGCTGAAGTGACATGCAGCTGCAGAGAAATATGGCTGTTAGCAAATTCCCTGTGGGCAAAGAGAAGAATATATTGCCATGCCCACAACTTCAATAATGAAATGTACAAGGGGAAAACAATGTCCATGGTCCCCAAGGGAACATGAGACAGCAGGGAGCAGCAGTGGGGTGGCCAGAGGGCATGTCAGTGGCAGTACAAATACAGTGCATAATGGGCAAGTGCCTTTATAATTGGAATGTGTGGACCACTACCCCCTTCACAGTGTCTAATGAACATTACCTAAAATGCATACTAGAGCATAAATGTGACGGTAGCAGCCTGCAGGATTTCCTACATGTTGTAGCACACTTCTACATCTTGTAGTTACATAAGCATGTACTGTACACGGAGGACAGCACTCATTACTTCTTCTGCCTCCATGAATTTGGTTAATAAAGCTGTGGACATGGCAGTGTGTGCTTCTCTTTGCCTACAGATAAAGTGCAAACAGTCATATTTCTCTGCAGCTGAATGTCACTTCAGCCATGTGTCCCCATTCAAATATACCACAGGGAAATGTTTCGCGGCACCTGAACCCGCTCTGAGCAATTTTTATAACAAACATCATTATTAGTATTCAAATGTGAACTGCCAAGCAATTCCATGAAAATAAATTAATTTGTGATACTGAGAAAAGTGAATACCTTTGCAGGTAGTTACATTCCTAGCAGGCTTAGTACTTAAATGTAGCAGTACACAATTACGTTTATTCATTTAAGCATAGCCAATGCACTACTTCTTAAGACTAAACATCAGTTAACTGAGATCATGCAAGATGTTTTTTTTTTATATTTGAGAAATAGAGGAGAAATATGCACTTCAAGCATCATTAAGTCTAATATTAGAATAGGTAAAGTCTATGGGTATAGCTTGTCTTTTTGGGCAACTACCCTTGTATGGAAGGGGTAATTTCCATTTTAGGAAGGTGTACATAGTTTTCTATAATTCTGTCATTACATGTGTTAGAAGTTTAAAAATACATCTAGTCTTTTGAGTGTTTTTATGGAAGTAAAATGTCTGGGAAAATGTAACATTGATTCAGACACAGATGAAAAGCAGCAACTGCAGAACAGACCAGACAGCCAAGCATTAATGTCTGCATGTAAGTTGCAAGTTGAAAACAGATAATCAAACGAACTATCATGCAGACTGTGTGAAAGTAATAGCTTCTTATTAGAATATCGAACACAAATCCCCTGAATCTGGATAAAGTAAGCAACGATAAAGTATAATGTTCCAAAAAAGCCACCAACTCGTTGGAATACACACTGCAAAACAACACTTTAATAAAAAATAGTAAACATATATAAAACATGTCAGCACTTTCACAGAGTCCTCTCTGCTTCCTCAGACGTCTGAAGAAGCAGAGAGGACACTGTGAAAGCGCTCACATGTTTTATATATCCTTATTAGAATGACTGCCTTAGCAATGTCATCATGGAATGTCAATATTATTGCAGCATGTATAAACAAAACAGCAAAGAGTACTGAATTAATATTAAAAACTGTAGCAATATTACAGGGTAAACATTTGATAGAAATGTGGATGTGAAGTTGGCAAAGAAAGGACTTTAGAATGGATATTCAGCAAAGTATCAGGGACAAAGGAAAAGGGGGTAATGCTGACTGTGAGACAGACTCCAGTAGTAAAAGCAGAGGAAAAGAAATACATTAATGGTAGATTTGTGGTAATAAGGGGCTACTGGCAGGAAAGGATGACAATGGCATGTATTTATATTCCACCTATAACTACTATTATACAGCTTAAGAGAATTTTGGAAGAAGTAATTAGCTTTAGGCAGCGAATATTATTTTAAACATCTTTATTAACTTTCCAATATTTTCAAATTAATAGAAAACAATGATAAATAATTAAAATGTACTATTCTTTCAGTGTTATTCATATTAATAATTCTTATAATAAAACTTATATACATTTAACTCAATGATCCACATTTTCCTTTTGACTATATACATATTAAGGCTTGGATATCATCAGGTTTATCCTCTGTAGATGTGGATGTTTCAAATCCCTCACTTTGACTTCACACTAGTGGACAGGCAAAAATGATTGCCATTTAGCCACTATGAAGGGGTTGACATTAATAGTTTGCTAGGCAGCTCTAGTTGCTTAATTTCCTCACTATCTTAGTTACATCTTATACTGTTGGTATAGCAGGGTGTTTCCATTTCCTAGTGATACATGCTTTAATTATTAACATAATTAAGCTGCTACTATATCTCTTCTAGCGAAATCAGATCTATTTCCCATTATTAGTAACCATGATTATGGAGCCAGTTTAGCTTTACCATGCCATAAATGATCAAACTTAAACTGGATATCCTCTCTCTTGAGCAATGAAAGTTTATGGCACCCCAAAATATCTCCACTTTCAAAATCCCCACATCTTCACCAGTCCAACTCTGTGTTGAATAATTAAGGACTAATTTTGTTAGCATGGAAAAGAATTTGGATAGACACTGCCATCCACCCCCTAAAAAAATTTCCAAGATTCAGTCATATATTTGGAGCCTAACAAACTATGCATCCATGTGAGGTTCAGGAGATGGATATGCAGCACCTTTTTGCCATAGAACTCTGTACTTATATGTAAGTGGTAAGATATCTGGAGAACAAATCTTACATAAATTGCTTGTTTGACCTTTGCTCATCTCAGTTTTCTCACTCTCCATTCATTATTATCCAACTTAGTAATAGGGGATACAGTCTTGGAATATGTTTCCCACTTTCAACTTCTGGATTTCTGTACTTAAAATGCTATATATCTGTGCCCCTGTTTCACTTGAGAGAAGACAAAGTATAACATTCTGTTGCTCTATCATCTGTCCCTCTCCTGTTAACCGAGTCCAGTACCTCAGTGACTCAATTTGCTTCATTGACTGTTTAGGTCTGTCAACAAGAAAATATGAGAATGGAGAATATTCTCTATGAGTATTACATCCCTCTGCAACACCCTTAGCTGTAAGATATTCAATATGTCTAGGAAAGAAAGCATAAGTTGCTATAACAAATTAGACTGGACTTTGTTAATCCTAGATTTGCCCACCAGGATCCATATGCATAAATGTCGCTGACTACCCAACAACGAGAGAGCCAAATCTTTCCATCTTATACCTGCCAGTCTCAATACCATGGCCCAAAACATCTTACCCTGTACTGCCTTAATATACTTTTCAAAAGTGGGGAGCCCTAAGCCTCCCTTATATGATGGAAACATAGAATTTCCCTAGATAGTCTTTGTTTTTCTTCTCCCCATATGAAGTCTAATATCCTATTATTTACTTCCCTTAGTTCAGGAATCCATGTGCATATATAGCATTAATGGTAACACAAACCATTGTCCAGCTTGAATCCTCTGAGGAATTATGGGACTGAGAAGTTGTCACTGTCTAAGAAGCCTCTTAATTTTTTGCTCGAGGTGACTACAATTAATTTGTCAGGAGTACCCTAGAGAGTTTGCCAGCACTAATCCTAGATATTTTACAGGTCTTTACTTAGAACAAGAGGGTATTCCCTGACCAGCTCTTGATAGGGAGAAAAATGAACATTTAAAACATGCATTTTCTGTATATTAATCTTCTATTCTCAGAACTCGGCAAAGTGCTTCATCAATTGAAATACCCTCTGAAGGTCTCTTTCCAAATCTGTTAGATAAAATAACATTTGAGCATTTGTTTTTCTTTGAATGATGCAGAATATAATTGTCAACATAATTTCTTACAAAAGTTATAACGTTTTTTTTAATTTTGCTGGATTGATTATAATACATTCCTGAAAACCCTCAATAGAAAACTGAAAAAAACAAAGTTTAAGCAAAATTCTGACCTTTCAGTTGAAGTCACCTGCTGTACTTCAAGACCCTTTCTTCCAAACCTAGAGTATGAGATAATATCAGAAAGCGCCGAATCCACAAATACCACTGTGACTGTATCAAAGTGTGACTGAGATCCTGAACCATCAAGTTTCCATCCCAACCTTTAAATAGTTCTCTTGCTGTATTTCAAGACCCTGGCTTCCAGTCCTAGCCTTAGAAACAATACCAGAAGCCCCAGTGACCCTGCAAATACTACTGAGGGATTGCAGTCCTGGAACACCAAACCTCTGCCAGCACAACACCTTTAAATAGTTTATGTTTTTCCTTGTGTAATCATTTACAAATGTAGCACACTTATAGGTGCCGCATGACGCACACATGGAATATACGACCCATTATTAACTTTAAACAGTGCTAATATTGGCAGGTCATACAGGATTGTACCCTTTATATTAAGCCATCTTTTTATTACTAACTGCAATCTGCTTGAAACACAGTGGAAGCTGTGGATGGTCAACTCATCTAGCTGTAGTGCTCTCATTGCTGGATCCAGCACTAGGTGACCTAAGCAGCTGCCTAGGGCACATGGTGACTGAGAGGCCCCAGCTTCACTATAAAGATAAAAATAAAAATCTTTGGTAAGTAAAAAAAAACAGCGAGATCCTTTCATAAACACAGTAAGCATTAGGACCCCACCAGAGAACTTCCTCACCTTGAGACCTCTGTAATCCCCAGACACTTCCTAATTAGGACAACATCCTAACATCATCTTAACCCACATACTGGCAATGTTCATCATATTAACCCACATGGAAGATTTAAGTAGAAGCTGGGGAGATATAGAGCAACAGGATATGAAAGCAATAGGGATTACATAGAGGGGTTGACAAAGGTTAAAGTACTACAGAATAAGGAGAATTTCACAGATGAAAAAGAAGAGTAACTGTAGAGTGCTGAAGGATGGGTAATATGCATTAGAAAGGCTGCTGTTAAAAGCTACTTACTGATAGCTACTCCAGACTACAAAAATCTTTAACACAATAGGAAACAGAAAGTAGAAAGGGTTGTCAACAAACTTGGGGGGGGCTATAACAAGAAAATAACCAGAGATCCTATAGCAGTATCAGAAATAATTTAGATTTTTTATAACAACTTGTATAAAGCAGAGGAATGTGGAATCCAAGAATAGGCATAAAAATATTTATTTATTTTTATTTTTGTTTTATATTTGTTAACCGGGGGTGTCTGACTGAGCCAAAAAGGCCCTTTTTCAGCTGGGAAAAGCCCCACATAAAAAAATTACAGATACATTTAGATACTTAGACATGATCAGTATACACACAAATTACAATAGACATGTTTTTACAGTAGTATGCAGCCCATCAACAGTTACAGTGAAGAGAACAAACAAGAAAATATTAGTTTAAAAATAAAGGTAATGAATAGATTTGTTGTGTACAGCTGAAATTTATAACAATGGTAGAATACATACATAGTACACAGGTACAGTACATAGATTGCAGATTAGCCAGTGTTTGTGAGTAAGAGTGAAAACTATTATCAGGTAATCTAGGTTTAGTATGTGTACCCTATCCGCTTTCACTAGCCTGGGGTGCAGTCATGGCTAATGAGGTTTTTAAAGGAGGCTTTGGACGATGTGTTTTGTATGCTAGTGGGGAGAGACTTCCATTTTTTAGCCACTGAACTACCATACAGTGTGTCTCCAGAGCTATTGTAGCTGTTGGTGATGTCTAGTAGTGGTTTGCTTGATGATCTAAGAGGCCTTTTGGCTGAGTGATGTTGTACTAGGTTTTTGAGGGCAGGACACTTATTGGGGAGGTAATAGATAGAATGACAGAGGCAGAGCTGATTGTAGGTTAGGAGGTTGGGCAGTTCAAGCCAGTGGAGCTGTCTCAAAGCAGTACAGTGATGAGTTCTTTATGAGCAATTTGCAGCAAAGTGGGCAATTCTGTTATAGCAGGCTTCCATTTTGTTTAGTTCAGTTTTGTTGAGATTAGTCAGAAAGGGAGATGCATAAAGTAGGGTGGATAGATGTTGGGAGCGAGCAATGGCTGATCTTGTGTTGTTGGTAAGAAATTGTTTGATACTGTAGAGTGATCCCAGTTTGGCATGTACTTTTTTAACAGTTAAGTTGAGATGACTATCAAATTTTAGCTGGGAGTCTATGGTTATTCCCAATAGCTTAGCCTGTGCCACTGGAGCAATTGGAGTAGCATTTGTGGAGTAGATAGTGAATTGACTGTTAGTGTTTTTGTTAGAACTGGATATAATCATAAGCTGAGTTTTCTTTGGACTGAGGATAAGTTGGACTTTGGTAAGGTAGTTTTCAATGTCAGAGAATGTCAGTGGAGTTGTTTGCAGGAGGGTGGGAATGTTTTGTGCAGCACAGATTAAGGTAATATCATCTGCATACTGAATGATAGATGCATGCAGTGTGGAGGTATGGAGGTCATTTGTGAAGACTGTGAATAGTAGTGGTCCTAAGACAGAACCCTGTGGGACTCCTATAGTTATGGGCAGCTGAGGAGAGAGAGAATTTTCCCATTTCACAGCTTGGTACCTGCCAGTTAAGTAGCTTTGGAACCAGGTAAGAGTGGAATCTGATAGATGATATTGGCTTAGTTTGTTTAGCAGAATTTGGTGCAACAATGTGTCAAAACACTTTGGACATATCCGAAAAAAGAGTTGACACCTGCAGGCCCTCATTTTTGAGACGGTTTACTGTGTCTGTGAAGCAGAGGAGGGCTGTGGTACTATGGGCAGGTCTGAAACTATGTTGAGTAGGTGACAGGATGTCGCTCTCTAAGAGATATTTTAGCACCTGGATATGGATGCATTTTTCTAGGATTTTGGCTGAGGGAGAGTAAAGCAATGGGTCTGTAGTTATTAATTTCAGTGGTGGTCCCGCCTTTATGTATGGGTGTAACATAATATATTTTCCAGAGGTTAGGCACATAGTTTTCAAAAATGTATCTGTTTATGAGTGGAGATTGGGATAGCAATAGCATCTGCTGTGAGTTTCAAGAAATATCTGGGGAGTAGGTTGGCTGCTGTTGATGAGGTTTTTAGTTTGGAGAGCATGCTTTTGATTGAAGTGGTGGAGACTGTTTTGAGGGTAAAGCTTGTATTAGTGTTATTTGTGTTGGGGGGGATAGTGAGGTTGGAACTGTCCTGTGATACTAAGGATAGAATTGAGTTCACAAAGTGGAGCTGAATTGTGTTTCAATGGGAACTTTAGTGTCAGGGGTGGTTGGATTGGGGGTAGCCTTTTGGGTGGATTTTAGTAGCTGGTTTACATTTTTTCAAAATATGTGGGGGTTGTGTTGGTATTTAGTTTGTAATGTCATGTAGTAGGATTTTTTTGTCCAGCCTAATGCATTTCTTGCACAGTTGCGCAGTTCTTGGTACTTAGTTTGTGTTTCTTTGTTTTTTTTTATAGTAAACCCAGGCAGTGTCTCTGGACTTGAGGATTTGTTTGGTTTCTTTACTGAGCCAGGGGTTTGTAGAGGTTCTAACCTTGATTTTGTGCAATGGAGTGACAGTATCTAGGTGTTGTAGAAATGTTTTGTTGAAATATGCTACAGCCTGGTCAAGTGGGAGGGTTTTTAAGGGGGGGGGTCCAGTCACAGTTACAAAGTAAAGTAATGAGGACCTCAGGAGAGGAATTTTCTGTGTTTCTAGGTCATAGGTTCATAGGTTGGTACTAGGCTTTTGGCCCTAGGGCCTGTACAAGCCTAGCCATAACAATTCCCTGGCTATTTCTTCCCACACTATTTACTTCCCTGGACCCCTGTCTAGCAGGGTGACTGACATGATCCCCGTGGTGAATTTCCTTTCTCCCATCCAATCATCAAGGTTCCTTTTGAAGAGGGCCAAAGAGGTGCTCTGCTTGACATGTATGGGCAGTCTATTCCAGAGTCTGGGGAGTCTCTGGGTCAGGAACCTATCCCTCCAGCATGTTTTGTTTATTGTGATGACAAAGTTTAGATCCCTGGAGCGTGTGGCTCTGAGGGATTGGGATTTCTTTAAGTGTAGCATGTCCAACAGCTCTGGGTTTGACACGACCTTGTATGTTAAGCAGAGATCACCTCTGAGTAGACGATATGCCACAAGAGTATAGCTGGAGTTTTTTAAGGAGGTCAGCATAGGGCATCTGCTTTAGACCTGTGATTCTTTTAGTGAGGTATTTCTGTGGCCTTTCCAGTTGTTGCAGATGTCTTGAGAGGTACATACCAAATGGGGCATTGCATTCTATAATGGGTCTAATGAGGGTTGAGTACAATGGGACAATGACCTCCTTTTTCTGGATGAAAAGTCCTTAGTGATGAGGTGTGCCACATAGAAGGAATTCCTGACTGCTGTGGTGATGTGGTTATTGAAGGTGAGACCACTGTCCACCTGTGTCCCTAAGTCTCTTATCACACTTTTGGTGTTTAGTGTACTGCCACCTATGTGGTAATTCATGGGTACATGTTTTTTTCCCAAAGAGGATAACTATACATTTCTTGGCATTAAGCTTGAGCCCATGGCTCTGGCACCAAGCACCTGTTTCTGTAAGGCCCTTTTGTAGGGTATCCACATCATTTGGGGATTCAATAACTGCTCCCAATTTACAGTCATCTGTGAACTTTGTTAGCCAGAGTCCCTTAGTGTTGGCCTGTACGTCAGAGAAATAGATGCCAAACAAAAGAGGTCCCAGGACTGAACCCTGAGGTACTTCACTTGTCACTTGTCTGGAGCTGGATTTGGAGTCAGCTACTTTTACAGTGTGGGTTCTGTCAGTAAGCCAGATGGCAACACATCGAGTGATGTAGGGATTAATGCCCAACTTAGTTTATCTATGATTCCAGAGTGGGGGATAGTGTCAAAGGCCTTGGCGAGGTCCAGATAGGCTGTGCGGACTGCCTTACCCTCGTCCACGGCTCTGGAGACTCATTCGAAGAAGTCAATCAGGTTCAGGAGACAAGATCGGCCCTTCATGAACCCAAACTGGGTGGGGTCCAGGGTTTTAAGGTTGCCAATGTCTTTGTTTATAAGTTCCATGATAATATGTTCCATAGCCTTGCAGATTAGGCTTGTCAGACTGATGGAGCAGTAGTTCCTGGGATCCAAGGTGGATCCCCCTTGTGGAGTGGGATAACTGTAGCTGTGCGCCACTCAGTGGGCACAAAACCTGAGGTGAGGGTATGATTAAACATGACACTTAGGTGAGGTGCCAGTTCATTTTGTAGTTCATATAGTACACAGCCCAGGATGTCATCTGGTCCCATGGATGCTGTATTCTTAGCTTTGGAGAGTGCGATTTTTACCTGTGTCGCTGTTATTATCAGAATTTGGCAATCTTCCAGTATTGAGATGGGCCATTTAGTGGGTGAGAGGGGGTGAAGTTTGCACTGAATCGATCTGCTAGGATATTGGCAATATCCTTGGGATCAGTATATTTAATGCTATTCTGTTGTAGCTCAGAGCAGATCTGAGCATTGCCATTTAGATTCTTGACATAGTTATAGAATGCCTTGTGGTTGTCTTTGGAATCTTTGGCAATTTTTTTTTTTTTTCAAATAATCTTTATTGTATTTTAATGTAATTCAACAATAACATCACAAACATCAAGAAGTTGGCAAGATAAATGAATACATAAGCATTGTGAAAATTCAACAATACATACAAAGGAAATTAACGAATCCAACTACTGTTTGAAGGAAATAGATATAACTATATACAAAGTGCCAACATGTTCACCTGTTCAAAAATAGACTAAGAAGCCGCCTATCTATGCATCTTAAAACAAAGAGGAAAAGTCTAAAAAGATGGGGACTCTCAAAGCATCTCAATAGTCTAGTAAAGATTTCCTATCTACATGAAGTATGTTAGCCTGGCTCAGTTATACCACATCTAGGAGCGAGAAGATGAAATCCCATAGTTTTTTGAGCTACCTTCTTTTATGGGAGCTGACAGTTATCATTTTTTGAGAAGTTATATACGTGATTGCCACGTTTCTAAATCCCCCCCAGGTTAGTTTGGAGCGATCCATCCAATGCTTGGTAATATAAAATTTAATCAAAAGGCAGATGGTGATCAGAATTTTAAGTCTAAGAGGTGACATATTTATTTTTGTAATGTGAAGCAAAGCCATTTCCCAAGTTAACGTTGATTTATGGTAACCCATTTTAGTTAGTCTAACCTTAAGAGAACACCATAGGTTATAAGCATATTTACAGTACCATAGTACATGGATATGTATATGAATCTTTGGCAATTTTATTTTCGTAACTAACTTTGGAGAATTTTATGAGGGATCTCAGCTTCTTACTGAGGCTGGTAAGGGAGTTTTTTGCATCCTGGGATTTTCCTCTTTTCTGCAACAATTTCTTCCTTTTGTTGTAAAGTTTGTTTATGGCAGGGGACCACCAGACTGGCTTCCTTTTTTTGGAGGAGAGCATCTTGGTTCTATTTGGGATGGCACGGAGTGGATTTATAGTTAGTGGTTTTGCATATGCTTGTTCTACTACGTATAAGGTATATTATGTTGTGATCACTTAAGGTGTCTGGGAGACTGCTTGTGTAGGGGTACAATGTGGGGTTGTTAGGACCCAGTCAAGGATGGATTCCCTTTTAGATTTGTTATCACATCTAGTTGGAATTTGGACTAGCTGCTGATAGCCATGGAGATTTATTAGATTACTTGGTGGTTCTGATATACAGGTGAACCAATCTAAGTTGACATCCCCCAGAATAAGGGTTTCTTGTGAGTATGTGGAAGAACACCAGGATAAGAAGTCTTCAAGGCTAGCAGGTATATTACCAGGTGGAATACAGATCACAATTGTGGTGATGAACTTTTTAGGGTGAAGTTGAAGTTGTGAGATAAGTATGTCCCAATTATTGGGGGAGGGATAGGGGTTTGGTAACTGACGTACAGTTAAGTTGGACTTATACGGTAAGGCAGTTCCACCCCCTTTACAAAGTGGTCTATCTTGTCTAATGATATTGTAGCCAGTAGGGAGAACTTCTGTGTTAGCTATGTTTTTATTTATACAGGTTTCTTTTAAAGTAACTATGTCTGGGGAGTAGTGTGCTATTGTGGCCTGGAGTTCAGGTATTTTATTTTGATACTTTTAATATTAATATTTAGCATTAAAAGATGGTTGGTTTTTCTGCTGTTGTTAATTTGCCCAGGGATGACTATAGTTGGAGTGTTATGTTCTGACATTTGTGTTGGAGCAGTTTGTGTTGGACAGGATGGATTTGGGCCTGGGTTGGGGTGGATGTCCCCACTTATGGTGAGCCTGGTGATACAGATGTTGGAGTTTGGTGATGAGTGTGAGAAAGTATTGTATTTTTTTGGAATAGGAATGAGAGCATGTGTTTAGTTCTGAACTGGTCTGTTATGTAGTTCTTGAACAATTGTGGGCAGATATTATTATAATGTGCGGTGTCTGTATATGAAAGTGCATAATATAGTGTTGTGCTGCTAAGTTTAGGGATATTGCTAGCATGATAACTTGTAGAGTTATAAAGAATTATGAGAAATCAGACTAGACCTACTTGTGTGATAGTCATGGTTATAAAGTTTAAGTTGGTTCTGGGTGGAGGTGTGGATAGGAATTATAGGGTTGCACTATATGTGGATGGGTAAGTAGTGTGGGGTGATGTAATAATGCCTAGCAGGAATGAAAGTGGTTGGGAGTATTTTGTGGTGGAGCAAGAGGGTGTAGTGTAATGTGATCTGACTTGAGGAGCTGTAATTGGTGGAGGTGATGTGAGGTTGAGCTGTGGGTGTGGTTGCAATTACTATAAATGTAGAGGTACTGGGGACAGGAAGGAATTGGGAGCAGAGGAGGGGAGCGGAGAGAGCCCAAGCATTAGCGAGGGCGAATGGAGTGCAGCAGACCCCACCAGCAAAAAGTAAGTGTTACTTTACAAATCTGAACACTTTAAACAAAAAATACAAAATTATAACATAATTATGCCAAGGTCAGAGGAAAGTGTGGTTCATCACCTAATGGCAAAGATAGGCTACAGAATGCTAGACAGAAACTAAAGGAATATTTGGACAAAGAGCATAAGTTTAGAAGATTGCTGTTAAGCAGCTATTTTTGATAACTCCAGAGCACAAAAACTTTTAGCATAGAAACTTAGGTAACAGAAAGTTGAAAGGATTGGCACCAAACCTAGGGAGCCTATGACAAGAAATTAGACATATTTTGGAAATTTTATGAAAATTTGTATAAAACAGAATTTATTTTATTTATTTGACATTTGTTTACCAGGAAAGTCCAACTGGGTACGAGACCATTTTTAGCAGAGGCCCAGGGAGAAAAGCTGCACAGTACAATTTAAACAGAATTACAAATCAAGATGAGTTACAAAGACTAAGACAATCACACAGGAGTACAATCTGCAGATACGATGAAAGAAGAAAATAAATATAAAGCAAGCAATAATGCATTATATAGAAGATGGAAGAGAGTTCCTAATATGCATGTTACATAAAAATGCATGAAAAATATATTACAGAATAAGGAATACATTGTAAAAATTATATACACTTTCTGGCAAAAGATTTAGGTAGTAAATTGCAGTCATAATTTCTGGGATAGATAAAGGTAGATAAAGGTTAGTGTAAGAATATAGAAATGGAACATTAGAAGGTTAAGGAATTATAGAAAGGTTAGGCTAGAAAGTAGGAAATGTAGGAAGGGAAGTAGGATAGATCAAGAAAAAGTCTATTAAGGCTGTGGAGAATGGAATGGAAAAGACTACTAAGATGTCAAGGAGCCTGGGCAGATCCAATTGTTGGTTAGATGTTATTTCAGATAAGACTTGAAGGAAAAGTAGTGGGGTACAAGTCTGACTGATTCTGATTCTAAAATGCTATTCTATGATTTGGCAACACAGTGAGAGCACAGACTAACACAGTTACATCTCTGAGGTTTGTAAACAGATAGTAGATACTTGTGAGAAGAGAGTAGGTGACGAGATGGAATACAGTGTTGAAGTAGCGATGATCTAGTTTTTGAAAATGAGGAGTTGTACAGTATTTTGTGTGTTAGTGTTGTTGATTAAAGGTGAGAAGGTGGGGTAGTTCCAGCCAATTTAGAAACTTGAGAGCAGAGCAGTGGTGAGAGTAGTGGGCTTGGCCTGTGGCAAATTTAGGTATTTTATTATAACATTGGCTAAGTTTTACTTTGAGGGAAGAGTGAAGATTGGTGAGGATAGGTGAAGCATATAGAAGGGAGGGTAAGAAATGGGTGATGGCAAGGGTTAGTTTTATGGAGGTGGAGATGAATTTCTTAGCTCTATACATCATGCCCAATTTTTTATGTTGTTGCTGAGATGCAGGTCAAACTTAAGATTGTTGTTGATAGTTACACCTAACACTGTGTGTGAAACTACATCAACTGAAGTATTGTTCAGAGAAGTAATAGCAAAGTTAGAAATATCTGGAGAAAATTGCTTTGGTAAAAATAGTAGAAGTTTAGTTTTGGGGGGTTACGTAGTGGATGGTGGTTGGTGAGCCAAGACACAATGGAATTGAATATTTCTTGAGTTAAGCTCTGTAGATGAGAAGGATTCCTGGTGGAGGAGATTACTAAAGACTCATTGGCATATTGCATTAGGGTGGCTTGTTTGGTGGCAGTATTAAGATGGTTAATAAACATGTTGAAGAGGAGTGGACCTAGTATTTATCCTTGGGGTATCCCAGTGCTGACTGGTAAGTAAGGAGAGAAGTTAGAGTTTCATTTGACAGATTGATATCTGTTAGAGAGCTAGCTAGTGAACCATTGTAAGGATGTTTCAGTTAAACTCAGAAGAGATAGTTGGGATAAGAGACTGCGGTGGGAGATAGTATCAAAGGCTTTGGATAGATCTAAGAACAGACAGGAGACAAAGCTTCCTGAGTCACGATCTTTGTTGACAGTTTCAGTAAAGGATAGTAGAGCAGTGATAGTACTGTGTGCTGGTCTGAATCCATGGAGAGAGAAGATTATTGTCAAGTAGGTATTGAAGAAGTTATTTATGGACAGATTTTTCTAGAAGTTTTGATAGTGGTGAAAGAATAGCAATTGGCCTAAAGTTAGAAATTCCTGTGGAAGTGCCACTTTTGTGGAGGGGAAGGATGAAGGATTTTTTCCATAGGGAGGGGACATAAGCTTCCCTGATAGATCTATTAATTATTGTGGAGACTGGTTAGGCAATTGAGTCAGCAGCCATTTTTAGGAATTCGTTAAGAAGGTTTTCTGCAGAAAGGGAACATTGCTTGAGCTTGCGTAAGAGGGATTTGATGAAGGAAGTGGGAAATGGTTGAAGGGAAACTGTAGAGTAACAGGTAATAGGAGGCAGAGAGAAAATAGAGGGTGATGGAAGGAATTTGTTATTGATGGAAGCTATGCTACCAATGAAGTAAGAGTTAAACAGAGTTGCTATGTCAGGGGAAGTACTATCACAGGAGGTTGGGGGGATGACTGACTTCCTGGGTGTAGGATATTTTTGATAGTGTGTCAGAAGGTTTTTGGACTGGATTTATGCTGATCTTGTGGCTTTGCATAGAATTGCTTTTTATCTAAATGAACCTGTTTCTTTACAAGGTTACGCATTGCTTTGAAATGCTGTAAATTATTGTGAGTCTTATGTTTTAGGTAAGTTGTCCAAGCCTTGTCTCTTTTTTGCATGCATGATCTGGTATAAACAGAAAGCCAAGGTGTAAAGTTGGTTTTGACTCTTTTCCTTCTGGTGGGAGCTAAACTGTCTAAGGTGCTTATGAATGTAGAATTAAATTGTTCAACTGCATCATCTAGCTGTATTTATTTAAGGAAGGACCAATTAATGGAGTTTACTATAGTTGTAAAGGCCTGCTGGTCAAAGTTGGATAGGTTTTGTACTGTCTTGTAGGTATGTTGTCTGCATGGATGACAGATAAGACTAGTTATGCAGATGGGGTGGTGATCACTGATAGAGGCTGTAAGTGTTTTGGATACAGAGAAATTGCTAGGATGGGATACCAAAATCCAATCAATAATTAAGCCATTTTGGTTTGCGGAACTGGTAAAGGTTAGGTGAGTAATTAGTTGAGAAAATCCAAATGGGTGGGGGATTGTAAGTTAAGTTTCTACCAGTCAATGTTGACATCACCTAATATTACTGTCTCCAGAGAGAGAGAAAGATTTTTGACACCCATGATAGGATACTTTCCATTGCCGGGGGTATATATAAAGCTACAATGCAGAGACTTTTATTGTTGTTTAATTTAATGTAGGTGATCAATAGTTCAGCTTTATCAAAGGAGGATATGGATTGGTTGTGAGGGGTTAAGGAGATAGAATCAGGATATATTACTGCAATACTGCCTCCTTTTATTTTAAGTCGATCAGCTCTGAACATATTAAAACCAGGAGGAAGTACTTCAATATCTTTTATGTGCAGTTTAAGCCAGGCTTCAGTGATTACTAGTATGTCAGGAGATTGCCTAATATTCCATGCATGCAACTCAGAGATTTTGTTGCACATGCTATGTATGTTTACTAAGATAACTATAAGCATATTTCAAGAACCTGGAGTATGGTTTGATGATGGGAATTGAGTGATGTTAGGACCAAGGCTAGGGTGGACATCACCACAGAGCTGGAGGAATTTCAAGATTGTATAGTAAAGGTAAGATTTAATTGTGGTTAAATTGTCAGAAATTTTAATGTTAAAAAGGTATAATTATGTCTGAAAAAGTTTAGGTTTAAAGAACAATATATTGTCTGTGTGAAAGAGACATATCTCTCAAGTGTACCTCATTACGAGAAACATACCTCATTTGGGGTCTTAAAAAGTTCATGTTCCTCAAAGTTGCACATTGAAATGGTCTCTCACACATTCAGGGTAAGGAAGTTTTAAACTGATATCCATCTTCTTCTTCTTCTTTCGGCTTTTCCCGGATAGGGGTCGCCACAGCGGATCACCTGTCCGCTCATGATTGGCAGTGGAGTTTTACAGTGTCGAGTTGCCAGCCCGGCGCCCAACCTTCCACAGAAGGCAAACACACACACACTCACACCTAGGGCCAATTTAGAGTGTCCAGTCCACCTGCAGCATGTCTTTGGGATGTGGGAGGAAACCGGAGCACATGGAGGAAACCCACGTGACCACAGGGAGGACATGCAGACTCCGCACAGAAAGCACCCCAGCCGAGAATCGAACCAGAGAACCTCTTGCTGTGAGGCGACAATGCTAACCACTGCACCACCGTGGCCGCCCTAATCTGATATCCATGATAAATAGAAATAAACCATATTAATTCATTAAAAGATCTTTTTTATAAGTAAAGCCATCATATTTTAATAATCATATGACCTTCCTAGTTGAAGTTATTAGTAAGCAGTTAGTATATACTCCATATGTTGCCCATTTGTTCTACATTGTTAGGGCTAGTGTTCCTCATTTTGGAGATGGAAGGTTGAGAGCTATGGAAAGAGATGAGCAGTGATAGGTAGGGAGTAGTGATTTGTGTTATAGGTGTAAGAGTGTCTGTAGGAGAGATTAGCATAGGTCAGACAGGGTCTAGATATGATGAAGGTGAAGAGAGGGAGAACAGCATTAGTGATAGGAGAGTAAGGAGAATCATTTTAGATTAATGATTATTAGAGAGGTAATCAGCAAAATGACCTACATGGATAATTGGAGTAAAGTTTGTAGAAATGAAAGAAGGGAAGTTGTATGTATATAGGATGCTAATGTGATATTAATAGAAATATGTGGAGAGATGGAGTGTATGGATGGGGAGGGTGGAGCTAACAGAGGAAGGGGTGTGGTGTGGATAGGTTTATATTTAGAGATAGTGAGGGTGGGTGGAATTTGGGGACAGAGTAGGGGGAGTGAAGTGAGCCTGGAGGGAGAATGGTGCAGGATGATCCCCTACAGACTGAGAATCTTTAGGTAAGTACTCAGAGACTGAGAATCTTCAGGTAAGTACTCAGAAAAAAACTATCAGTGAGGCAGAGGCAGCAGCAAATCTATTTAAATGCTTGTTATGGGGCTAGTTAAGTAATGGGAGCACAGTAGTATGGTATATAAGGTTACATACACAGCATTAAAGAATATAAGCTTAAGGTCATTCTGTACTCCTTAACTAAGCACAGTGGAATCAGAAACTGCTGCAAGTACAGTTCTTAATTAAATTAAGCTGGGGGGGGGGAATAGATGCACTTGGGGGTGCACACTGTATTGATTACAAGTGTAAAAAAACACATAATAGTAAAACAACTATTCAAACCAAAAAACATTGCATATTGAATAACCGATTAATAGGAAAAAAAAGTTTATACACACTTTGCTATTTATAAAGCATTTTGGCAGGTTTGCAGTGAGTTTTCAGGTGATTTTTTTTAAATCCCTGAGAGTTTAAAATCATGCAGGGGGTGCCTTGTAATTTAGAGCTGAGGGGGTAGCAGAATTTCTTATTTAATTATGCATTTTGGCAGGTTTGCAGTGAGCTTTCATGTGATGTTTTTTAATCCCTGAATGTTTAAAATCACCCTTAGGCACCTTGTAGTTTACAACTGAGAGGGTAGCAGAATTTCTTATTTACCAATCCGTTTGGCAGGTTTGCAATGAACTTTCAGGTTATTATTTTTTTTTTAATCCCCAAGTGCTTAAAATCATCTGGGGGCACCTTGTAGTTTAGAGCTGGGGGGTAGCAGAATTATTTAGTGTGCATACTTGCACCATAGGACAAGAGGGGAGAACAGAGTTTATGGAGACTGGAGTGAAAGAATTAGGAAACCAGAAAAAAGTACACATGGAAATATTTATGTAAGATTTAATTATGCCAAGATTAGAGGAACATGAGGCTCAACAACTAATAGTTAAGATAGGAGGAGATCAGATAAAAACAGTGATGCATAATTAATCTGCGGGGAAATCGCTAGGAACAGATGCTATTCTTGTGGAAGTGTGGATCTTAGGAGGAAAGAAAGGGATAAAGATCTGGCCATTTTTGTTTAATAGTATTTTAAAAGGAAGGTAAGTGCCAGCATCTTTGAAGAAAGCTCTAGAGCCTGTATTAACCAAAGAGAGTAGAGACTCATCTGATCCAGCCTCATACAGACATACTTCAATTTTTAAACCATGATTATAAAGTGTTTATCTCTATGCTAGCTAACAGGAAAGGCAAATATGTTGCTGAAATTGAAAAATATAGATTAATGTGGTTTTGTGGAAGGGAGGTTAAATAGCTGAAGACATTAAAAAAACAATGATTATCCAGAATGACTCCAAATGTAAGAAGATTATGCTAGTGATGGTGGGTCTTGATGAAAAGAAAGCATTCAATAGAGTCAGCTGTGATTTTATGAGTAGAGAAATTGTAGCATTTGCATTCCCTGATAGAATTATATAGGTTGATGGTTTCATGGGTAAGTACTAGGCTAGCTGCCCTTGTGGGCCATTTTAAGCCTAGCCAATTTTCCTTTCAAAGATGAGAATCAAACTCTGTACCTTGAGTCTGTAAAGTAAACATCTTAACCATTATACCAACCCCCCAATATGGTTATTTAGTAGAATATATGATGGGTCAGTGGCAAGAATTAAGTTGGGAGGGTTTCCTCTCAGACAGGCTATGTCTGAACAGAGGAACAATGCAAGACTGTCCTGTTTCCCCTTTATTTGCTTTATATTTAGAGCGATTGGCAAATAAAATATTGGACTCACAAATTTAGTGATATAAATGGTAAGTTAGTTAAGAAAAGTTAGCTTTATTTGCATGATATTATTTTGTACTTGAAAGATCCAGAAAGGTCTTTTTGGTGTTGTGGAACATTTTGAGTCAGTATCCTGTATTTTCAGTAATATAAAGTTAATGAAGATAAAACAAAGGTGATAGAGATAAACTATGTACCACACATGAATTGGTTCAGCAATAATCATAACTATAGGGATAGGATAAGATGAAGTTTTTAGGTATATGCATTAAAAATTATTCTATTATGGCAGCTATAGATATGTGGGAAGAAACAAAACAAAAGATAATACAAAAACTGAGAAACAGGAAGTTTTTGATTATGGATATGTATAGTGATATATATATAAACATGAGCTAAACATTGTCTAAACATGGGCTAAACTCTTGGCTAGGCTTATAAGGGCCTCAGGGCCAATAGCCTAGTAACTTCCTATGATCCTATGAACAGTGAAAATGTTTATTGCGGGTCAGGCATATTTTTTCAACCAGAGGAGAAGTTGTGAATGATAACTAATAACGAGTTGAAGGAATTTATCTAAGAGAAACGCAGACAAGATTTTAAGTGAGGTAAGTTGATCCACCCCATAGAACAATGTGGTTTAGGATTACCTGATCTGAAACGATACTTTAGATCTACACAGTTAAGACAAATATACATAGCACAAACAGAAAGTTAAAAATCAAAGGGGAAAGTGATAATGATGTTGAAACAGGATAGAAGTTCAAGAGATAAGGTGACAATTGGATTTTGCATGCAGGTCCTTAAGAAGAATAACCACACAGAATATTATATTTATAAAGTAGCAGAACATAGTGTAAGAACTAAGCCAACATATGTGAATGGATAAAAGAGACTTTGCCCGTAGGGATGACTGCAAATAGGGGTATAGAAAATAGGCAAGAGAGGGCTGGTCTTTACTGAAGAAAACTGGTAAAGGAACTAAGGTATTGGGAGGAAATAGCTAGAAAGGCAAAGGTAATAGAGTCGGATTAGGCCATACCGAAGTTTGGAATGCAGGTGATAAACTACCTCCACTACCAGGGATTTATATCTAAGTGTAAGCAAACAGCATGGGATACAGAAGTGTTAACTGAAAGACCAGCTCTAGTAGAGTTTAGTTGACTCTAGAATTGAGTTGCTGATAAAAAGGGGCAATAAGTATGTCATTTTATTTTATTTATTCCAGTTTGGTGATCGGGGAGGTCCACTGGGCTAAAAGCCCATTTTCAGTGGAGGCCCAGGGAGAAAAGCTCCATAATACAATGTTACATGACATAATAATCACACAATTACAAAAGATAAATTGATTTACATACAAATTAAACATTGGATGATTATAGAAACAGTCCAGGAGGATGATAGGAAAATTGCATAGGGATGGAAGAAATTGTTAGTTACATTAGCAATGTAAGACAAATATGGAAGGTATGAAGGTTAGCCAGGTGAGAACGAAGAGGGGAGCTTGGCAGATATAGAGTGAAGTGTGCAGTTGCATTTTCAGTGAGTATGCAGGTAAGAGAGGAGTTGTGTTTTGAAGGAGTGTAGGTTGTCACAGGTCCTCAGGGTAGAGGGAAGGGCATTCCATTTTTTAGCAAGGGAAAAGGAGAGTAAAAGTTGACCAGCTGGGGGTTTAGGTTTGTGGATAGAGATGAGGTTTTGGTTAGAAGATCTAAGGGGTATGGAGGGGTGTAAGTTTGGAGGATATTGGATAGTGTGGGGCAGAGGGTGGGTTGAAAGATTAATTTGTGGGCTGAGACAATTTGGAGGTAGGCTAGTTGATTGGGGAGTTCAAGCCAATTTATGGTTTGTAGAGATGTGCAGTGATGAGAGCGTGAAGTTGCCTTAGTGGCATATAAAATGTGGCATCATAACTAAGAAATCAGAAAAGATTGGGAAGAGAGAATGGAAAGGCAATTTGCAGTGGAACAATGAGAGGACATCTGTATGGCTCAAGTTCCCAAGTAATGCTACAAAGTCCAAAGGGTTTGTTTTAGAACTTTTGCTTGGATGTGTTTGTATAGGTATTTTATATCCTAAGAGCACTTCATAGAATTCTTCCTTGGATAAATAGCAAATGAAATGCTGGTTGTGTGATGGGAAAGAGAGAGGTAACTGAGAACATGTTTTTTCTTTTTTTTAGGGGGGGTATAATGATTTGGTGCGGGCAGCCAGGGTGGTGCAGCAGTTAGAGCTGCCACCTCACACCAAGAGGTTCTCTGGTTCGATTCTCGGCTGGGGTGCCTTCTGTGCGGAGTCTGCATGTCCTACCTGTGGTCGCGTGGGTTTCCTCCGGGTGCTCCGGTTTCCTCCCACATCTCAAAGACATGCAGTATGTGGATTGGACACTCTAAATTGGCCCTAGGTGTGAGTGTGTGCGTGTGTGTGCCTTCTGTGGAAGGTTGGGTGCTGGGCTGGCAACTCGACACTGTAAAACTCCACTGCTGTGGTGACCCCTAACCGGGAAAAGCCAAAAGAAGAAGAAGATAATGATTTGGCAGATATTAACAAAATCCCTACAGAGTAATGCTGGGGAGCATATCGTTGTAACTAAGGAAATGATTCTTTGGAGTTTGACACAGGAGCTTAATTTTTTAGACATAATAAGGCCTTACTAAGTTTAATGACATTGTCTGCCAAAAACAGTAATTACTAGAAAATGGAAGTCAAAATCTAAACCAACTATAGTTGAAGTCCTGAATATTGTAAAGGACTTAAAAGGAACTGGAACTGGGATCTTAAGGGAAAGAGCAAATTACATAGATTATGTAATAATAATTATAATTATAACTAAATAATTATAATTTAGTGCATATTGTTCCTACAAATTCCATTTAGGTACTTGCGTACTATCGCAACCATGCTTTCGCAGCAGGCGCAACTACGCTTTTTCGCCAGCTCCTTCCATGAAACTAAAATAGGCACAGCATGTAAAATACAATCAGGTTTCCACAAGATTTTCATGATTTTCTTATGATTTGTAGTAATAAATCTTATCTGGCATGACATGCTGAATTTCCTTGACAGATTCTTCAGAAGCAGAATACTTATTGTACCATTTATGGACATGTTTTTCTTTCTGGAAAGTGTTCATTTCATACTCATGGTTTACAGATTGCGTCCTTTCCATTTCCACCTTAAAGTCAGTACTGTGTGGTCTTACAAGCATTGAAAGGCTGAAAACTACATGACCACAAAGTGAGAGTGAAAATGCAAGAAAAACATATCCATAAATGGTACAATAACTATACTGTTTCTGAAGAACCCTTCTTTTGAATTAAGTACAACTCCCTACAAGATGTTTTTGGCCCTTATTCATGGTCCACGGTCATTGCCCAATGTGACACAAACATTACATAGCAGAGATATCCAATCTCAGTCAAAGTAACATACACCAATGAAATTCTTTGCAAAATAACAACCACTCCAATCACAGCTAAATAAATAGTGTAGTAGTGAGAAGATGTCATACAAAATCTTAGTACTGTTGCATTAATAACATACTGCTGGAAATGACTGGTTGTAAAAATAGAAATAACAGGTTACCTACAAAGTGTAGTAGTGATAATAACAGGCCAAACCCCTGGTAGCGATAATAACATGCCACTGAGACAGCATGGTTGCGATAATACACAAGTACCTAAATGGAATTTGTGAGAACATTATGCACTAAATTATATTCAGGAGGAGGAGTGAGGTTTAAGAGAAGGCAGGGCTTAAATTATTTATGTAATGTTGGAGTGTATACTACATGAAAACAACAATGGAAATGTTATGGTTTGTTTTATTTTCCTTTACTATATGTGTACCTATGTCACCTTCTAAAAAGATCATGTTTAATAAAGATGTTTTAAAGATGGAGAAATGTACCAATTTGTCCTTATAGGCTTAAGGCTACAAATAATACTGCTGGGATATTCTGGGCTGCTGGCTATGACTGGAATTAGGAAAGCCAACTGACAGCTTCAGGAATGGAGGTTTAGATGAGGTTTACCTAAGGTTGGAAAAGTAAAGTTCTGAATGGAACAAACTGCAATGAGCCCTCCTACAAGAATAACGGCAACAAGAAAACTGTTATGCTGCAGTCAAAGGAGCACAATTAGAAACACTGAAGTAATGCAGCATTGCCTTGTGGGGGAATCTGGCCATCAGCAGTAAAGGTGGAAAGGTGTACAGAAAAACATATGGCCACTAGTTAATTACTGCATTCTTTGCTCAGTCGTGAGAGAGCATGAAACAGTGAGAAGTATTACTGACACACTACATTTGAGGGACAGGTAAAAAAGGCTGACGACTGGCTTACTTCCCTTGTAAAATAAATCCATTGGTTGTTATATGGTTTAAGGGTCATCTATAAGGAAGAATACACCTACCTCACACAGCTGGCTTTCCAAAAATGTGCACTGCCACTAGGAAGTGATTGCTTATTACCACACACTTCTAGTGAGCCAAGGCTTATTTAAAAATGGTAAACATGAACGAAAAAGCCAGCACCTTGGAAAAATGAAGCATCCACATTTATTGGAACCAGACCGGTTTGAGTATAAAGCTTTCATCAGTGGTACATCACAGATAGCAGTTCAAACCCTGCAATATATACCTGATCCAATTAAATATCCATGACATCATTTCCTGTTCAAAATAAAGCAAAGTTATAGTGATACCAAAACCTAGGCACAAAAAACTCATAGTCAACCACATAAAAAGTTAATAGAACTTATAAAGCACCTATGCTAGTGATTAAAAAATACAATTTATAATTCACTGTTAGAAAATTATGATGCACAATGCACCATGTATTTAATCCAACCTAGTGGTATCCAACACATGATGGGAAGGGAAAATGGTTATAATTTATTATTTAATCCCAGTGGAAAGAGACCACCCAATTTTACAATCCATTTCCTTTCCTTCATGTTTAATATGTTATGCCACCCTGTTTTAAAGGATCTATTACCTGATAGTTTGTCAATGACTGTAAAAGAAAACTTCGCTGTGTGGTGAATCAGTGAATGTTTGTAGAGAGCGTTGGTGGCACTGGCATTCCTAATGTCCCCTAAATGTTCTGACATTCGAAATCTGAGTTGTCCAGAAGTTTGGCCCAAGTAAAAAGCTTGACAAGTACAAGTGGCCAAATATATGACCCAGTCTGTTTCACAGTTGGCGAAGCAGTTGATGTTATACAATTGTCCAGTATTTTTGCTGGTAAATGTTTTGGTTTTGAAAACATGTTTACAAAATGTACAATGTCCACAAGGGTAGGAACCAACCAATTTCTCCCCTGTAAGAGTGGTTTGGTGATATAGTGTATCCTGATGCATCATTTTTTTGTAGTGAGAAAAATGGGAACCCAAAGTTTTTCCTCGCCTATAAGAAAATAAGCATTTATCCCCCAAGATACCATCCAATTGTGCATTTGTCTTCAAGATATTCCAATGTTTAGCTAAATCATGATGGGAATGTGTGAGATCCTGCTGTGAAGAGCAAATTCTCTTCAAACGCAGGAACTGAGATTTTGGAATGTTGTTAATGGTATGTTTAGGGTGGAGACTGGTAGCGTGTAGCAGGCTGTTGTATTGTGGATATTTCCGGTCAACAGTAGTAAGTAGCGTGTTGTCTGCTTGACGCTGGAGGTGAACATCCAGAAAGTGGATCTCATTAGTGTGATGACTCACAGTAAATTCTGCCCCCCATTTATTTCCATTAAGATATTCAATGAATTCCTCCAGATATTCACTGCCCCCCTTTCTACACTGTTCTCCTTTATATGCATATATCAGTCCTGTAGTCTCTATACATGAACTATTTAATTCCATATTCAACACCAAATGAAATTCTTCATTTGTTACAGCTTTAAACGCCAAACTTAGTTCACCCCACATGTATCTGTAATTTATAGAAAAGAGGCAGAAACTCTTTAACATGAGAAGATAGGAATTACCTCTAATTCCAGGAATTATCTTAACAAACCTACATTGAATTCCCTCAAGTTGTAACAAGTCTCCTTTATTATAAACGCAAAACTGCATATTGTACTCTATTGTAGATTGAATATAGGATACATATATGTTTGTGTCTTTCGGCTTTTCCTGGTTAGGGGTTGCCACAGCGGAACTCCGGTCCGCTAATGATTGGCAGTAGAGTTTTACATGCTGGCTTGCTGGGCCTAACGCACAACCTTCAACGAAGGAATGCCCATTCATGCATGTCGCCACACAGAAGACGCTCTAACTGAGAATCGAACGGGCAACGTCTAATTGTGAGGCGACAACGCTACTGCAGCACCACCACCGCAGTCTAATATACGATACACACACACACACACATATATATATATATATATATATATATATATATATATATACAATCTTAATTGCTACTTAACATTATTACAGTGCCTAAAACTGTGACCAAAAACATTCCCAGACTTAACTTAAAGGTACTGCTAACACTGATACCCAAATCTTTGTACTCACTCTTAAAGGTTGACTTATTCTTAGTGAAACTGTGTTGTGAGGTATCCGTCAAACCACCCTGAAGTTCCCTAGTCATTACTTTTAACAAACACCATATTCATCCCAAGTGGACCCATGTCTTGGTGGTTAGGAGAGTGAAGTTCACTGAGGTTAATTCCCAATTTGGAGAATTTCTCTATAATACCTGAGTGAAGGATTGTGTCAAATGTCTTGGTTAGGTCAAGATAGGTGGTATGCACTGTCTTTCTTGCATCAAGGGTCTTTGTGACTTTCTCAAAGAAATCAGTCATGTTTAACAGGCATGATCTACCTTTAACAAATCCGAACCAGGTTGGGTCCAGAGTTTGGAGATTACCTATGGCCTTGTTAATAAGGTCTCTCCCTTTTTTAGTTCCTCCATATCTTTTGGGTTTCTAATACCATGACGGGAATGGACCCCATTTATAAGTCAAAGTACGATTAAAGTTCATGAAATAAGTATTGTTTCAGTCTTTGATGTCAGCTAAAAGTGCTCTTTGCACCACCTGTAATGTTCCCAGTAATGACTCCTTCTATAATTCATATGGACTTACATGTATTGGTAAAATATCTAAATACGATTGTAGACTCTTTTTTATAAGACACGTTGCTCCTAATACTATTGGAGCTATCTGGGTATCTTTCTTCCACATTGCTCTCATTTCTGCCTGAAAATCCTGATATTTTATGACTTTGTGTCTCTCTGTACACAAGACACTGTAGTCACTGGGTGTGGTGATTTCAATGATCAATTCTACTTTTGTCTTCTTTTATTGAACCACTATATCTGGTTTTCTAGCATCTATCTTTTGAACTGTTGGTAATGGATGATCCCATTTGATGCAGACTTCATCATTTTATATGATACTTTGCGGCTCATGTTTCCAGTGTTTTTCAGCTACTTCAGTACCATAATGTTTGCACAATCCCCAGTGCAACAGTCTTGCCACATTATTATGCCTTTCTGTATACAGTCCTCATACCCTTAGTATATCGCAACCAGCAATGAGGTGTGCAACTGTTTCCAATTCTGTTTTACAAAACCTACATTTGTCTGCTTCTCCCACATGTTCAATGGAGTTTGTAAACCAACATGTATGTATGTAGCCCACTATCTTAGCTGCCAGTATTAACCTTGCATCTCTTGGTTTGAATTTGCCTCTACTTAACCATTCCTGCGTTTGTTCCTGATTGACATGAGGTTCTTCCAGGAGTTTTCTATACTTGCAACTATATGTATGCATGTATGCATTCTCCACATTTCTTGCCTTTTCATCTGGTCCTTCACCTTATATTCTTTTTTTTGTTTTTTGGCACATTCAGTTGCTGCCTGATTTTTATCTAATTGTGGTTTGATTTCCATTCCTACTTGATACCAATATGCTTCTGCTAGCTTAAGCAGGGAAGTCATCTTAGATTTATTCTCCTCATGTTTCAAAACTTTCACAACATTTGGGACTTGTGAGGTCAGCAGATATGTGTGGAGTCCCACAATTGCAGATCTATACATGTAATCAATTTCAAGGAAGTCCATCCCTCCTTTAGAATGGGGAATAAATAATCTTGGTACGCAATGATTTTTATAAATCATTTGATGAGCATGAAGCATCCTGCTTGTTTCCCTATATAATCTAGCCAACACACTTTGGGGCCAGTCAGTCACTCTAAAACTGTAAGTTAGGACAGGAAGAGCAAATTTGTTTATATCTTGGATTTTGTTCCGAGATGTCAACGCTGTTTTCAGGATTAATTTAAGTCTTCTAAAGTATTCCTTCCTAAGTTTTATTCACATTTATTCGTGTTTTATTGTTGATCCTTCATCAATTTATAAATATTTATTCACTCCCTCTTGCTCAAGTTCTTTTATATTCTTGTCCCAAACTGATGTTTTCTTTGTGCTGCAGTTTTCCATTTTTAAAGGTTGCTTTTGCACATTTATCAAGACCACATGACATTCTTATATCATCTGAAAAAGTTTTAACAACTTCCAGTTGTGCTTTCAGTTCCTCATCTGATGATATATATAGTTTTAAATCATTGACAAAAAGAAGATGAGAAGTCTTTACACTTTATTGTTTTCTAGGAACCAAATTATAGCAATGGCCTAAGCTGTTAAGTAGACAGCTTAATGGGTTAAGGGCAAGGCAGAATAGCAGCGGTGACAGAGAGCCACCCTGGAATATCCCCCTTTGAATTTGTATCCCTGGAATAATAATTTGTTCTTTATCATGGCTTAATTGCAAAGTGGTCTGCCACTGTTTCATGATCACTGTAATGTAGTGGATAGTGTAGGGTGTATCTTATACATTTTTAAGCACTCTTTTACCCATGAGTGTGGGATACTATCAAATGATTTTGTTGTAGTTAATCCATGTCATACTTAAATTCTTCCCATTTTTACAGTTCTCCATTATGACTTTATTTAACAACAAATGATCCTTTGTTCCATATGACTTCCTTTTATTGCCCTTTTGTTCTATTGCCATAATTGAGTTTTCTTCTGAATGACTATAAACTCTGCATGAATTCCAGTGTATAGTTTATATGTCATTGGAAGGCAAGTTATTGGTCTATAATTTTTAGGGTAGCATGCATGTTCACTCTTAAGTAGGAGCATTGTTTTTCCTGTTGTTAGCCAGGTTGGTGTCTGTTCAGGGTGCACATATAAATAGTTCTTACTCATGGCTAAATCTTTGTGCAAAGATGTCAATACTTTTAACCAGAAGTTAGGTACTACATCTGGGCCTGGGGTTTTCCAATTAGAGGCTTTTCTTAACTTTGTTTCAATCTCTCTGGCTGTTACTTCATCCCATTTCATATTCTGTGCCTTTAAACTTCTTATTCTTTCTTTTACCTCTTGTATCCATTTAGCATCTTTGTTATGTTCCACAGGATCTTCATAAATACTTATCCAAAATGTATCTATTTCTTCTTTTTTTGTGGTCTTTCAATTCCTTTTACCTTGTTTCCCAATTCTCTATAAAACGTTTTTGGGTCATCAGTAAATTGCTTATTTTGTACTTTTCCTTTCTATTTATCTGTGTATCTTCTAAGTTTTTCCGCCTGTGCTGAGAGTTTTAGTTTATTTGTGATAGTGCATGATAGATCCTGGTCTGTTCTAATACTGTGCATTGCTTTTATTACGTCTATCTTTCTAAGTATTTTTGTTGATCTGTTCCCTCTTTTATAATCTTCTAACAGTGACACTTCTTGATACTTCCATGATGGTATTCAGTTTCTCCCCTTCCTTTCCCTTACTACCCTGTGATCTTGTGGTAGAACTTTATCAGTTATTAATTTAAATGCACAGTAATACATCCTGTTTACTTCTGTTATATTGCATGGATTTCTATGGACATTCCTAATTACTGTCTTCATTAGTTTTATCACATTTCTGACTTTTTGGGTTTTATTGACCTTCTGCAGTCTATTTCTTTCATTGATATTAATATCTCTATCTCTATTAAGTCAGGCAACTCTTCTCTTAGCTCGTTTTCTTCTAAACTGAGTGTAGATCAGAGCGTATGTGATGTGTGCTGTGTCTTTAAGAAGCATGTTAAACACTGTATGTGCATGAATAAATTCCAGACACGTGCAATCCCTAGTGCCATTTTGAAAGAGTAGCCAGAGAGCAAGCATGCATGATCACAGTTAGTTTGTATATAAGTTACTTAAGTCATTAAACTTCTATAGTGATGTGTTTGTGTAAAATAAAGCTGCTTGAACAGAGCCCACGAAGACTCTTCTATTGTGTCCAAAGTAGGAGAGAGACATGGCATCAGAACCGGGATGACAGAGAATAATATTTGGAGCAATGAGGTGCACAGAGATGACAGTGAAGGTAAAATTAAGAGAAACGAGCACAAAAAGAGCCAGAAAAGAATCAAAGGTAATAAGAAGTAGCACAAACTGGTTATTTGATAAAAAAGACAAAACAGGGCATTACAAGGGCACAGACTGCATTACTAAGCAAGGAGAAAGCACAAAAAGTTTATTAACTAAGGGAAATGTTTAAAACAAAGTTACTTGACAAAAGGATTAACAGTAAGGCAAAATGAGCATGTTTAAAGTAAAATGAGTGTGTTTGAGGCAAAATGGGCATGTTTAGAGTAAAACAAGCACTAGAAAAGTACAATGGGTATGAAAAAGGCTTAAACAAGCAAAGCAAATATAGTAAGGGCAAAAAGAGCACATTAAGCAAAAATAAAGCAAGGCGACTTGCATGTGTTTTAGCATAACTACAACTTCGAATTGTATCAATGGCATAACTAAAGTTATTTGAAGTATCTCACAGTGTGTAAAAGAGCTTACAGTGTGTGCGCATTACTGTGCATGTATTTTGAAGAGTTTATTGTGTGCAAGGTGCGACTATTTCATGAAATACAGTAATGGATAGCCATTTTGAAAAGTTTCTTGTGCTGGGTTTGTCTATTCGCAAAGCGCCACCATTACAGAGTATTTCTTGCACTGTAAAGAGTTGCCTAGCAAGGTACCACCACTTTGTGGAAATTTCAGTGTGCTGTGTACAGTTTATTTGCAAAGTGCAATTACTTCAAAATGTTATTGACTTAGTGACAAGAGAAGCTCAATTAATTTGCATCATGAAGTTGTTTGAGCTGTTTCTTAAAATGATGATAAATGACTTTAGCAATGCAATAATTACAAAGAAGCTCAGTTCATTCACATTGTGCAGTTATTTGATATGTTTCTTACACTGACAAGGTGATTTCTTGCAAAATGATATTACAAAGGTATTACAGTGCCCGCAAGTTTTATTTCGCAAAATCCAATTATTCAAAGGTAGCACGAGTTTGTCTAACAGCATAATTTCGAGAAGCCCACAAAAAGCATAATTTTAGAGGCACAAAGGTACTGAACAAAGTTACAAATACTGGCATAAGTTTCTGGCATATGTGCATGTGTGTATGTTCATGCTTAATTGCAAAACCCTTCACTGGTATGTGTTAATATGGCAGACAGATTTCAAAAGCCCCTGACACTTGTATTTGTTCAGAATATTGCAGAAAACTAGAGAATATCTGAGCAAGAATACAATATTTTTATACAAGCAGCTTATGCAGATAGAGATGCACACACGAGAGCAATCATTTTGTTAAACTTAGCTGGGTCAGAAGCCATAGAAAAAGAGTGTTCACTTGTGTATGCACCAGCAGTATATGAAGGAGAAGGTGAAAACCGTCATATTGTTGTACAAGCTGAATCAGAGGAAGACCCCAAGTGTTTGAAGCGCAAGTTCAGAGAAATGTGTAACCCCTCAGACAAATATTACATTAGAGAGGCATTTGTTTTACATGAGAGATCAGAAACCAGGGGAAATTTTTGCAGCTTATATAACTGACCTGAGAAACAAAGCTAAAATGTGTCAGTTTGGTCACTTAAAAGATGAGTTGGTAAAGGACAGGCTTGTGTGTGGTATTAATAATGTTGGTGTGAGAAAGATTTTGCTTCGTGACAGTGATTTAATGTTAAGCAAAGCCATAGAGATTTGTCAAATCCATGAGGTGACAGAAAAACACACAAGTATGCTTGCGAGTGACAAGAGCCTGGTTTCAGTAAGCTCCAGAGCAAATGTAGATAGCACGCTACATGTGGCAACAGGAGCAGGCCTAAGCATGTGGCAGCTAGAGGGTTTCCAAAGAAGGCACAATGCTTTGCAGAAAGTTCTAGTACAAATTCAGACAACGAAAGGTTTCGACTGAATCGGTCAGATTACAAGCATCTGTGCCAAACCAAGATCTCATCTGGTAGACTCCGAGGGTGTAGAGTATAGGAGGAATTGTAGACATCTTATTCTTGTACAAGAATCATCATCATCACAACATTATTTCTATGATGCAGACTCCAAATCTAAAAGCGAACCAGATGTTCTTCCCATGCCAGAGTGTATACCAGAGTGTGATCAAAACTCTGAATCCATTCCTGAAAATGTTTCAAACATTCCAAAGGTCATATATTTTGTAGAGACAGTTACAGTTGTTAAATCCAATTCCCAGTTTTATGTCACACAATATGGACGAATATCTAAGGCCAGTGTGAAATACGCAGCAATGTGAACTTAACTGCATATATATATATATATATATATATATATATATATATATATATATATGTGTGTGTGTGTGTGTGTGTGTACCTAGTCTTGTATAATGCATGACGAAGAATTACCTGTGATATTTGCATGCCAAATAGACTCATAACATTGCACAATCTATTTCTCAAAGAGGGAGGATGTAGATCAGAGTGTATGTGATGTGTGCTATGTCTTTAAGAAGCATGTTAAAGACTGTACATGCACATATAAATTCCAGACATGTGCAATCCCTATTGCCATTTTGAAAGAGCAGCCAGAGAGTGAGCATGCATGATCGCAGTTGTTAGTTTCTATATAAGTTACTTAAGTTAAAATTAGTAAACATCTATAGTGATGTGTTTTGTATAAAATAAAGCTGCTTGAACAGAACCCACAAAGACTTTTCTATAGTGTCCAAAGTAGGAGAGTGACAGTGAGGGCACACTTTTTGTTTTTCATTTCTTGCGGGCATTCTATAGAAAGTTCTAGTGCATCTTCCTGAGGCACAATTTTATTCAATTTCTTAATGTTTCATCCATTGCTCTATCATATGGGAACTCTCTGGCCTATCACTCCTCAACAATGACTGCATCAGAGTTTCCACAGTTTCCTGTTCCTTTCCTTGCTGTCCAGCTTCAAGTGAACGTTTATACTGGTTTCCTGTGGAAGGCTCCAAAATATCTTGATATGGCACCTGACCAATTGCTTCCTGTTCCACTGGTTTCCCCTTAATTTGGATATCCATTGCTTTATCCTGTTGTGGTGCTTTCTGTATTGGATTTTCTACACTGAATCCTTCTCTTTGTAGGTGCTCCATAACCTCAGTTTCTGTTTCTTTAACTTCTCCATTACTAATCTCCTTTTCTATTTTTCTCTTTGTCTTCTTATTTTTGTATTGTAAAGTTTTCCATGTCTGGATTCCTTTGCCTGTATTTCTCTTTAAACATCTTTGGTGCTGCTCTTTTTGTATTGATTAGTTTTGCTTTCTCCTTTGCATAAATAGTACACCATATTAAATCTCTTTTTCTTTCCCATGTCCATATTTCTTCTTCACATGTGTCCTGATCTTCCTGCTTCTCCTTACTGTGGGGACTCACTCCATCTTGCTGTGATATAACCTGTGTTAGACCTTCTACACCAAACCCTTCACTTCCCAGGCACTCTATAACTTCAGTTTCTATTTTTTAACTTCTACCTTACTAATCTTCTTTTCTACATTCCCTCTCTGTGACATTATTTTTATTTATTTTTATTTCACAATAATAAGGTCCCTAATAATGTTTTCCATGGCCTTACAGATGATGTTAGTCAAGTTTATGGGCCTGTAATTCCCAGGGCCTTTGTGCAGTAGGATTACTGTTTCTGTCCTCCATTTCAGTGGAACACAGCCAGTTCACAGGCTGTGGTTAAACAGGGATCCAAGTGGGTCTGCTAGGTCATGTTTTAAGTTGTTTACAAAGTGACCTAGGGTGTTGTATGGACCCACTGATGCTGTGTTTTTGGCCTTGGAGAGTGCCGAGATGACCTGCTTTCTTGAAATAATAGGTTGAGGAATAGTGGCAGGTATATTTTACGGGATGATTGGAGAAGACATGAGGGGGTAAAGTTTGCTCCAAATCTGTCAGCTAGCAGGTTGGCTATTACCTCCAGTTGAGTATGGGCGGTGCCATCCACAACCAGTCCAGTTCAAAACTTGGCATTCCCTTTTAGATTTCTGATGTAGTTAAAGAATGCATTGTAATTATCCTTAGGTAGGGAGGCTATTTTTTTCTTTGTAATTAGCTATTGGAGGACTTGACAAAACTTCTAATTTGTTTGTTTAAGCTACAGAGGGATTTCTTCCTCTGCTGAGCCAGTTACCTGTTTTTCTTGGGCATTAGTTCTTTCTCTTTTTGTATAGCCTGTTTATACTAGAGGTCCACCTGGGTGGCTTCATTTTTTTTGGCAAGACCTGGTTTTAATCCAGACAGGTACAGCCAATTCTATAACACTGCTTAACTGGTTATACAGGGCATTGGTGTACACTTCTGCATAATAGTCAGTGTTATCTGTGTTCGAGAGGGCTTTGAAACATCTTATAGTAACACTTAGTAGGAGATAATTTGTCTTTGAAAACTTTTTAAGCATTTTTGAGCTTTTTGGGGTACTTGGTCTTATAATTACATCAAACGAGGCTGATTTATGATCTGATCCTACCAAGGAGGACATCACACGGGGGTGGGTGCAATGCTCTCCCATGTTGGTGAGTACTATGTCTAAGACATTTGAGCCTCTTTTGGCTGTGCTGACTAGTTGTTCCACAGCATTTGCATTGACAAAATCCAAGAACATCTGAGCCAGCATGTTTGTGGTCATGTATGTTTCCTAGTTGATGGTAGGATAATTAAAGTCACCCATGAATAAGGTGTTGGGCTGTATGGAAAATGACTCCATTAAGTCCAGGTATGCAGTATACTTTCCTGTTTCATGGCAGGAGACCTATAGCTCTCTATGATATAGTAGGGGGCTTTGCCTATAGTTAATTGGACATGGAGTAGCTCAAGAGAGTCATGCTGTTTGACCAGTCTCAAGGTCTGCTTATCTTCAATGAAGATGGATGCACCTCCTCCTTTGGTTCTTTCATACTCAATTTTTGGTCTGAACATATGGAAAGCACTGTAGCCCTGCATGGCCAGGTGCTTTCTACACCGATGAACCATGTCTCAGTGACTGCACAGATGTCAGCATCTTCCAAAGTGAGGAGTGCTTCCAGGGAGTGCAGGTTCTTGTTTAGACTCCTAGCATTAAGCAGTATAACCTTGACTTTATCTAGAGAGGTTTTGTTATGATGGGAGGTTGGTTACTTTGACATTGCCTAAAATGGCACAAATGGAGTGGTTAATACCTTTGCCAGCATCCAAAAAACTAGAGGAGACAAGTGCAGATATGCAGACCACCTCTGGCAAAGCAGCATTGTCTGTTTACCATGTCTTCTTAGGCTGACAAATGTTGGATCTCCCTGGAATGACAATTGTTAAAGTCGATCATTTTTTGTTTGTATTTTGTTATCATCCTTGGAGAAGGTAGAACGCTGCTTAAGGCTAGGCTTATACCTGCCTGTGACAGATAATCTGAGAACTCAGTCATGTCTCTCTCTCTTCATATAGTCCATTGTATATCTCATCCACCCCCACGTGGACTATGACTGAGTCATACTAGTAACTGTGGTTGAGTGACTTGAATGCTTGAGTGACTTGGCGGATCTTGGCACCTGACAGGCAGCTAACCATAACCTGCTCCTTATCCAACCTGGTGAGGGGAACATCCATTTGTCTCTCAATGGAGTCACCTATGACCAATGCATACGTTTTTTTTTTGTGGTGTTACACCTTATAGGCTTATTTGTTGAAACACTGGTGTGGGTGTTCTTATGAGTTGTGATTGTTTTTGCATTGTTATCTATGTAAGTGGTTTCCATGTGGGAGGCTTCTGATGTTTTGGTAAATTACTACTGAGTACCTACACATATGTGGGTTTGTGTGTCCAATCTTTATTTAGTGTGGGAAGTGTGTGTGTGTGCTGACAACCTGTTTGGCATTCAATTTGTCCTTATGTGAAAATCTTGCCTCCAGTTTCATAGTATAACTTCATCTCTCACATAAAGTATATGTTTGTTTCAGGATTAAGAGGTTGTCAGTATACATGAGACAATTGTTACATTGCCTCAGGATGTGCATGTCTATCAGACTGGCCAGAGAGATGATGGGAAACTGCCCATCCATGATAGCAGGCTCCTACTGCATGTTTTATTAGGGAAGGGAATGGGTTAATTTGATAGGACTGTGCTGGTAGTGCCAAGACTACAAAGAGGACCTATACTTTGTTTAGGTTAAGGTTGGTCAATAAAGTACAGTTGTGTACACTTACCATAAATGTAGATGTTCGAGTGTATTCACTGTTGCAGTCATTACATTTGGGGAATCTGCTGGCAGGTTGTCCTCAGTCGGCCTGATTAACAAAGTCTTTGGTCCTGCATCAGTTGCTGTCTCTTCTTCCATGACGTCAGGTTGTCAGGGGTATAAAACATGCAGCCGATGCCATTACATCAGTTATTCTTGCCCCAGATATCAGGTGCCCCCCAAATGGGGAGCAAAAAATATATATAAATATTTATATAATTAGAAACACAAAAATATACCTCCAAGCAAAAGCAAATACACCAAAAAGGCTTTTAAGCATAGTAAAAGAAAGAAGAGGAATAGTAAAAGAAAAACAGGGGGTTGGAGGGAGGGTAACCAGGACTGCAACAGTGAATACACTCGACCATCTACATTTATGGTAAGTGTACACAACTGTACTATGTTCTTCATGCTTCACTGTTGCAGTCATTATATTTGGGTAGATTCCCAAAGCTAAGGTTGGGAGGATGGATCTATACAGGATTAGGAACAGCTATAAGGCCCAGGTCCATCCATCTGTCCTCCATCATTAGAAAAGATAGACCTAACAAAAAGGCGGAGGAGTAGCCCTTCTTATATTTCCAAATTGACCTCCTCATTCTCCAACACCTCCTGCTAACTATAACCCCCCCCACACCACCCTCTCTCTCTACTTCTACTACCCCACCCCCCACTCACCTTACTTCTTTCCTCTTGAAATAGTGTCAGAGACATAAGGCCCTGCAAAACAGCAGTGGCAAAGCCAGCACTGGATTTAGAGAAAATTGGTAAGTGATAATGCTTGGTGAAAGTATGCACTGAATTCCAGGTAGCAGCTTCTAGAATATCCCTGGTAGGAACACCTCTGAGAAAGGCTGCTGAAGTAGATGCAGCCCCGGTGGAATATGATCTGATCCCCTGGGGGATAGGATTTCCATGGTGCCTATAAAAGAAATGAATGCAATGGCTTATCCATTTAGAAATAGTTTGCTTTAAAATAGCCTTCCCCTCTGCCCCTGCAGCAAATGCTACCTGCAGTTGTTAAGATTTTCTTTGAGATTTAGTCCTGTCCAAGTAGAATCTAAGCTGTCTGTGTACATCCAATGAATGCAGAATCCGCTCTCCCTTGTTCTGTGGATTGGGAAAGAAAGTTGGCAAATGAATGGACTGATTAAGAGCCACATTGGATACCACCTTGGGCATGAATGATGGATTGGTCCTGAGTGACACCCTGTCCGCATGAAAGATGATGAAAGGCTCCACTGCCATAAGGGCCTGTAAGTCAGATATCCTTCTAGCTGAAGTGATTGCTAAAAGGAAAGCTGTTTTCCAGGAAAGAAATTTTAAGACTGCAGTTGCAACTGGCTTGAAAGGAGGTAGAGTGAGTTTCTCCAATACAAAGTTAAGGTCCCAGGCAGGGGTTGGGGCTCTCGTTGGTGGTCTGAAGTTTTTGGCCCCTCTGAGATACTGCTTCAGAAGAGGATGAGAGAAGAGGGGGAGGTCTGTGTTGTAATGAGCTGAAATGGCTGAGGCATGGATTTTTATGGAAGAAAAAGACAGGCCCTTGTGAAGCATCTCAGTTAAGTATTGCAAAATCTGAGGTAAATTGGGCACTGCTGTGCTCACCCTTGAGATTGATTGCAGGCACAGAATATTTTCCATTTGTTAGCATAAGATTTTCTAGTACTAGGTCTTCTCGCCTCCAAAATGACATCCATCACAGGTTTGCTGAGGGATGCTAATGGGGAATTTAAGTGATTAGCCAAGCTGCAAGATTCAATGTTTGAAGCTGAGGGTGCAGAATTTGGTTCTCCTGCTGAGACAGTAAGGAAGGTGTCTAAGGCAGGTGCCATGGAGAAATGTGTGACACACTGCGCAGGAGAGGGTACCAGTGTTGGTGAGGCCAGTCTGGAGCAATCAAAATCATTTTTGGTTTGTCCTGTTTGACTTTTAGTAGAACTTTGGAGAGCAAAGGCAGAGGTGGAATGGCATAGACTGATATTTTTTTCCAGCTGAAGGACAGAGCATCCACTTTCCAGGCTTTTTTGTGATGAGTTCTTGTGCAAAATTTGTCCAACTGGTAGTTCTAGGGTGAGGCAAAAAGATCTATGTCTGGGCTCTCCCATTTGTGTGTCAACATGTTGAAAATCCATGGTTCCAGTTTCCATTCATTGAGGATCTGTGAGATTTCTGCTTAGTTCGTCTGCCAGAACATTCTGCTTTCCTGGCAGGAATTGAGCTTGTAGTTGTACTTGGTAGCTCAATGCCGTGTTCCACAATGCCATGGCTAGTCTGCAGAAGGGGTAGGAGTGTGTACCCCCCTGCTTGTTTATGTACCACATAACCGTGGTGTTGTCCATCTTTATCAGTAATTGTCCTGGCTGAAGATAGTCCTTGAAGGCTGTCAGTGCATTCTGTACAGCTAGCACTTATTTTTGATTGGTATGAAGGTGCATTTGTTTTGGGCTCCATTTGCCCTGAATGCACTCCCTGCCACATGAGCCCCCCAAGCATAGTCTGATGCATCTGTAGTTAGGGTTTGGGTGGCAGGGGGTGGTGTGAATGGCAGTTTCTTGTTTTAGTGGCAAGCCTCTGCCCATCATAGGAACTCTAGGAGCAGGCAAGGTATGGTAGGAATCATTGTTTCCAGGCTGTGACAATGTTGACTCCATAAACTTTTTAAGTACCACTGAAGTTTTCTCATATGCAGTCTTGCATATGGAATTAGAAGAATGCAAGAGGCCATGAACCCCAAGGCTTGCAGTATTTGCCTTGCAGATAGCAGGGTTTTTGTGGCCACCTGTTTGAAGTAAGTCACCAAATTAATTTGCTTTTCTGGTGTAAGGAAAGCCATCTGGGCAGTTGTACTCAAGCTTGCACCCAGGAATGTAATCTTTTGAGAGGGTACCAGTTGAGATTTCTTTTCGTTTATGGTGTACCCTAGACAGGTTAGAACTATTTTTACAAATGCCAGATGTTTAGAAGAATGGCCTGGTTTTCTGCCTGAATTAGACAATCGTCCAGGTATGGATATATTTGAATATTTCTTTGCCTGCAAAATGCAGTAACTGGAGCCAGGCACTTTGTGAATACCCTGGGTGCAGTAGACAAGCCAAAGGGCACTGCAAAGAACTGATAATGCAGCCTGGTTTTGAAGCGTAGGAATCTTCTGCAAGATTCCCTGATTGGGATATGCAGGTAAGCCTCTTTTAAGTTGAGAGTTGTCAACCAGGCATCCTTGCCTAGCATAGGAAGTAACTGGTGAAGAGTCAGCATCTTGAATTTTGGAATGTCCAGAAAGGTATTTAGAGTAGACAGGTCCAGAATTGGTCTCCATGATTTGTCTTTTCTGGGTACCAGGAAAAGTCTGGAATAGAAACCTTGTTCCTTTTCCTCTTCTGGTACTAGCTGAATAGCCCCCAAAACACATAAACACATAAACACACTAAGACATACTCGGAGGCTCTGAGTAAAAATTTACCTAAACAGCAGAGGCCTCCAAAGCAGACACCCAAGCAATTGCAAACTCAATACACCGCACAAACAACACATAAACAACAAAATCAGTGTGCAAAGCAGTCACTGCCCTTAAGGCCAAATACAACACCAAACATACTTGTCATAGGTGACTCCATAGTCAGACACACTGACGTCCCACTCACCAGGCTGAACAAGGAGAGGGTCACGGTAAGCTGCCTAGCGGGCGCTAGAATCCGCCACATAACACAAGCACTCAGGTCACTCCATGGCAAGTACAAGTATGACACAGTCATTGTCCATGCTGGTGTGAACGACCTGAGATGTACCTCCCTGGACTACATGAAAAGAGACATAGAGGAGCTCTCTGATTATGTAGCCCAGGCAGGTATGACCCTGACCCTGAGCAGTATCCTGCCTTCACCAAGAATGATGCCACAATATAGTGACAAGATGATCAGCTTTAACAATTGGCTTAATTTCTGGTGTCATTCAAAGGGGATCCAGTGCCTGTCTGCCTGGGATGACATGCTCGACAAGCCACACTGCTTCGCAAGGGACAGCTTGCACCTGTCACCCCTGGGATTCCGGATATTGGCTAAGGCTCTTGCCACCCCCATAGTGCCTTTTTTAGGCAAGGCTCAAATTCTAAACCTACCATCCTAGAAAACAAAAACGTGAAGAAACTAAGGGTAATGCTGCTCAATGCCAGAAGTCTAAATCTCAAAATGCACGCACTCGAGGCCCTTCTCAGTATGGAGAACATCGATGTCTGTGCTGTGACTGAAACCTGGTTCAAGGCTCCTGAGAGCACCCAGGCACTATCAGGTTTCATCTCATATCATGCGTTCCGGCCCCAAAACCCGGACCACACCACAAAAGGAGGGGGTGTATCCATATTCATCAAGGATACCCACACCTCCAGGTTGGTGGCTATGCACAAGCATCGGAAACCATCCAGGTGCAATTAACCATAGGCAAAACTGCTCTACAATTTGTAGCATGCTACAGGCCACCCTCTCAAACTCAGGAAACCCACACAGCCTTCCTGAAGACACTGGAGGGTATAAATGTATCACCAAACACCATCATATTGGGTGACTTCAACTACCCGAATATAGACTGGGAACATTACTCAAGCCCAAACTTTCTAGCCCAAAGGTTCCTGGAGTTCATAAATTCAAATGCCATGGAACAACTAGTCACCGTCCCCACAAGAGGAGAAAATATACTAGATCTCATCATCACGAACATGGGGACAAAATGCTCCACACTGGAAGTATATCCCTCATTGGTGAGATCAGATCATAAATTAATCTCATTAGAAATCCACATCCCGCCCCACCCCAAACAAAAAAGACCACAGTGAAGAACTTCTCTAAAGCAAACTTCACACTACTCAAGACAGGTGTGGTATCCTTGAAGGCCCCTGAGCCAATGGAAACCACAACCCAAGCTGCGGAAGCCCTTACAAATGCCTTCTATGAACACCTTCAGGACTGCATGGATCAGGCAATCCCAAATAAAACCAAGACTCTTTCCACCAAGGGCAAACATCTAGTCTGGTGGACCCCAGCCATAAACAAACTTTACAATAAGAGGAGAAAGCTATTACATGATAGAGCAAAATCCCAAAAAGGGAAGGCATCTTTGATCAGCACTAGCAAGAAACTACGATCCCTCATAAAATCATCCAAGGCCAACTTTGAGAGAAAAATTGCCATAGATTCAAAAGACAATCATAAGGCCTTCTTCAGCTATGTCAGAAACCTGGGTGGAAACTCCCAGATATGCTCAGAATTAGTCCAAAATGATACAAAAATCACTGAACCCACAGACATTGCCAACATACTGGCAGACAGGTTCAGCGCAAACTTCACCCCCCTCTCTCCCCCAAAAGGAGAGATAACTATCCCAACTGAGTGTAGCCTCCCAGACATCTCAAATGTGCAGGTGAAAGCTGCTCTCTCTAAAGCTAAAAACACAGCATCAACGGGACCGGATGGGGTCCCCGGCTGTGTGCTACATGAACTTAATGAAGAACTAAACCCGCACATAAGGCAGCTGTTTAATCTTAGCCTCACCACAGGATATGTGCCCAAGGAGTGGCGTACAGCAACTGTGGTCCCACTCCACAAAGGCGGTGCCTCTATGGACCCTGGTAATTACCGCCCCATAAGCTTAACAAGCCTGGTCTGCAAAGCTATGGAGAGGATCATAATGGAACTCATAAACAAGGACATAGGGGACTTGCAGACCTTGGACCCAACACAGTTTGGCTTTGTCAAGGGCAGATCTTGCGTTTTGAACTTGGTCGACTTCTTCGAAACAGTCACCAAGGCCATTGATGAGGGAAAGGCAGTCCATACAGCCTACCTTGACCTTGCAAAAGCTTTCGACACAATACCCCACTCGGGTATTATAGAGAAACTTACCAGCTTAAATGTAAACCCATATGTCACAAGATGGGTTGCAAACTGGCTAAAGGACAGAACCCACAGGGTTAGAGTTGCTGGAGCCATGTCAGACTCCAAGCCGGTTACAAGTGGAGTCCCACAGGGCTCAGTCCTTGGCCCCCTATTGTTCGGCATCTACTTCTCAGAAGTACAGGCAAACATAGGAGGACTATGGCTGACAAAGTTTGCGGATGACTGCAAACTGGGTACCATAGTGGATAGTACATCGGACGCAGACATCCTTCAGAGAGGTCTCATGGAAACTGATAGCTGGTGCCAGAGCCATGGCCTGAAGTTAAACGCAAAAAAAGTGTATAGTCATACCCTTCGGGAAAAACAAGGTAACCCCAAGCTACCATATAGGTGGCAACCCACTAAGCACAGAAGAGGTTATCAGGGACCTGGGGACCCAGGTTGACAGTGGCCTCTCGTTTGACACTCACGTTGCTAAAGTGGTTCAAAAGACCTTCTACATTGCCCACCTGATCATGAAGGGATTCACATCCAGATCAAGTGAGGTCATTGTTCCCCTGTACTCTTCACTTATCAGACCAATGATCGAGTACAATGCCCCATTCGGGATGTATCTCACCCGACACCTGCAGCAATTGGAGAGACCCCAAAAGTTCCTCACCAAAAGGATAAAGGGACTCCAAAACCTGTCATATGCTGCCAGACTGAAGAAACTCCAACTCTATTCAGTTGCATACCGTCTGCTCAGAGGTGACCTGTGCCTGACATACAAGGCCATGACCAACCCAGAATTAATGGACATGCTCCACCTCAAAAAAACCAAATCCACCAAAACCACTAGAGCAAGAGACTTAAACCTTAGCATGGATATAAATAGGACGTGCTGGAGGGATAGATTTATCACCCAAAGACTCCCCATGCTGTGGAATAAAATCCCGGTCCATGTGAGGCAGAGCACCTCGCTGGCTCTGTTCAAGAGAAATCTTGACCGGTGGATGGGAGATCGTAGGTTTACCCTGGGAATCATCTCTGTGTCACTACTGGACAGAGGCAAAACAAACTAATGGGCACAGTATTTCTAACATAAGGGGTGGCGTAAGCCACATAACTTTGGGCTAGGCTTATAAATGCCCTAGGGCAGTTAGCCTAGTATAAACCTATGAACCTATGAACCTATGTTTAGGAGGGAAACAATTTGATTCTGAGCCTCTGCCCACTGATTTGGGAGCAGATCTGGCTACCCATTTGGAGTTGGCAGTGTGTGGAAATGAAATCTGTATCCTTGGGACACTATGTTTAAAACCCATTTGTCCTGGGTTATAAATTGCCAGTTTCTTGAATGAAGAGCCAGTTTTCTCCCCAAAGGGGCGGATAAGAGATAAGTGCTTGGTAAATTCAAAGGGAAGTCATTGAGACTGTTTACCATAGGGTGGTGCCTTGTTGTTTCCAGATTTGGAAGTGGAAGCACCCCATTGCTTAGTTCTGAAAGTCCCTTGGGACTGAAACCTGGTGCTTTTGGAATGTCTGGGTTTGGCCGTAGTGGCTCTGGAAGGAGTTGAAAAGGACCAGTTCTTAGTAGGCCAGTGCCTACTAAATCTAGGAGGTTGCCCTTGTAAAAAATCTTTCACAGTTTGCATAGATTTAGCTTTATCTTCCATCTTTTTTAGAACTTCTTCAGCCTTATTACCAAATAAGCGGTCCTGCTGTAAAGGAGCATCCAAAAGTTTTGCTTTAACATGATCAGGCAGAGATTGCTCCTTAAGCCAAGCATGCCTTCTAACCACAGACCCAGTAACAGCAGCCCTGAAAGAGGCCTCTAAAGAATCAAAACCACTTGCAAAGAATGTTTGCCAACTTGTTCAGCTGAATGCAATAAATCCTGCAAATCTTTATTCTCCACACAGTCAGAAATCAACATCATTTTCTGTTTAAGCGGTCCCATGATATGCTGTTGATATTTTAGCATATGAAATTGACAGTTTAAAGCCCTGATTGCTAAGGTTGCAGAAGTATAAACCTTCTTACCCCATCTATCCAGCGCCCTGGAGTCCCTATCAGAAGAGGTAGGATTTTTAGCAGTAGAAGCCTTAATGCCCATGGGCCCCTGAGAAATAGTTTCAGGGTCCGCAACAGGATTCTTGAAAAGGAATTTGTGGGAGTCAGGAATCCTGTAGTACCTGTCTGGTTTGCTAGGGGCTGGAGGCAAGGAATCAGGGGCCATACTGGATTCTGAAAACACATCATCAACAATATCTAGTACAGGAGGTATAGCCAAAGGCCTATGCTGAGAAGAAGAAGGAAATCCCTAAGCCTCTTTTTGGATTCAGAGAAATCCTGACTTTCCCAGTGGAAATGCTCCCTTAAGGTATGTAAAGTTTCCCCAAAAGAGAAATCCTCAGGTGGAGAAGCAGAGGGAATGGAATCCTCTTGCATCAGAGTCCTCATAAGTAGGTATGAACAAATCCAGATCATTAGAAGAGTCAAAAGAAACAGAGTCCTGTTCAGAAGATTCATAGTCAAATTCAATCCTAGACCTCTCGGCAGGAGGGGGGGGGGGGTTGACTACCACTGATTAGAGTAATTAATCTTCAGCCATTTTGATCATTTGTTTTTTAGGCATAGTGGCCTGAACATGTGGCCTGGGCATTGTTTTTTTAGACATAGATCGAGATTTAGGTCTTAACATTGAAGTTGGAGTCGGTTTAATGTGCAAGTCTGTAGGCCTGAATACACCCTCAGAAGTCCGTGCCTGCTCAGCGGCTCCGGACCCATCCAAGGTAGAGACATCCACAGGTTCCATATGTGAAGTATCTCGCAGCATACCGGACTCCAAATGGGTCTCAGTAGAGGCCTGCGAATCAGAAGTAGCGGGCATCAGGGGCTGCAAATGCGCCTCACTGAGTACCGGCAAACTGGTGACTGGCTTAGGAGAAGCGTCATCTGCAGTTTTGGACCTCAACGGGGTGTCTCTGTCTTTTTCTTTGCGGTTTTTTGGTATTCCGGTAGTCGGATGGCTAGCCGATGTCATCTCTGGATAATTAAACTGAGAACCGAAATATTTTGAAGCAAAAATGTACCAACGATGGATAGTGCGCTGATTAAATAAAGCACAAAACTGACAGCAAGGTACGTCGTGGTCAGGGCCTAGGCAAGGAATACAGTAGAAATGAAAATCCTTATGAGGTATTTGCTTCCCACAAATAATACAATTATTCACTTTTACTTACATCGGTAAGGAGCAAGAAAAAGTTTCCCCAATGGGGTACTTAGCTTTTAGTTGAAGACTACGGTTCTGAAACTCGAAAACAAAAATTTCAGGAGTCGGCTGACCAGCACTTGCGAACTGCTTCTGCTTCGGGCACCATGTGGCAAGAAAGACTGATGTAATGGCGTCGGCTGCATGTTTTATACCCCTGACGACCTGACGTCATGGAAGAAGAGACAGCAACCGACAAAGTACCCAAGACTTTGTTAATCATGCCGACTGAGGGCAACCTGCCAGCAGATTACCCAAATGTAATGAATGCAACAGTGAAACATGATGAACATCACAACGCTGCTGTTTGCGCAACTGAATTGCTCCTAGAACAGCAGAAAAGCTTGCAAGAGTTCACTGACAGCAGTTTATGGAAAAAAATGAACTTCTAGGCACTTTATCTATACGGGGCATTGCTAACCGGCACTGCATGAAGAGCAGTACTGTGCAAACGCAAGGCTTAAATACGAGAAAATAGAAATAAGTTTTAAGCTAACTACCAATCAGGAAAGCACACAAAAGCCTTCCACCAGCAATTCCCAACTCAAGCAGGTTAGATCAGCACACTTCTGCTACAAGGGTGCAAAACACACCTTCTTAATGTAGAAGAGCTGGTCTGAAGCCCAAGTGTAACAAGCCCACACAAACTACCTACAACAGCCTTGCAACTAACAGGCACAATGTAATACAGTGCAACTAACTGTTTAAAGCAGAAATAGTACAGTTTTTTTGCTAAAAAGTGCAAAAATAACAGCAAAAAGCTTAAAAAACTGCAAAAGTACAGTCACAGTATATAACAGAAATGCAAAAAAAATTTTTTTTGTCTTTTCAGTAGTGGACAATAATCCACTACATAACCATATTCTAATATTTTGTTAATTAAAGATGCGATAGTAGCTGATATGTACCTGTTACAAACTACCCAGAAAGAACCTGGTAATCTGACCACATACCACAATTCTCTTTAATATGCTTTAAAAAGGATCTCACTAAATCTAGGCCAAACATGGGGGAAACAAAATCATCAAATATTATACTGCTCAGATCATATGTAGCTTTTGGTCCAAAGTCATAATCAACCAAGAAATAATTGTTAAAACACATTGTCAAGCTTCAGCTTTAGTGAACAATACAGGTGCATGAGAAGCTAACATTTCATGCCTGTCTGTACCCAGTCTGTGTCCATGCAGGGTGTGAGGGTCTAGAAAAAGTAATGCTACAATCTAGTAGTGTTAGTTCCATACCTCAGCATATCATTCTGACCTGGGCCTTATGGCAATGCAGTCCATAAAAGCCCAGTGACATACTCCAAGCTGGTCTTTAAGAGAGACCAAGATTCTCTTGTACCTGCTACAAGAGTTGTACCTGGAGAAGATGGAGAAGATGGAGAAGGCCACTTTCAGGGGACCTGGAAAAATGATGCATGGAAGGGGCTGGGAGATCAACTCACTCTGGTGATGGGGATCTCCTGCTCAGGATAGCAATGTTGGCTCAAGTACAACAACCAGCAGGGCAGATGAGGGACCAACTGGCTGGATGAGTTTTGGAGGTACAGGACTAAAGGCTGGAGTTCTACAGTAAGAAAGCCATTTTTTTCTATATTAAAGTGATATATAATAATATCTATGTACAGATCTACGTCAGATGATTGAGTTTTCAGATGAGACCATATGATCATATTTCCAAAAACTCAAACATCAAAAAAAAAAAAAGAAAGAAAGAAACACAAAAATCTACTTTTTTATGTTTATGCAAGGAGGGGTAGGCCCCCTGCAGCCCCCACACCCCCTGCAAATTATATATACCAATTTCCAGATCACACTACAGTGAAGAAAACTGTAAATTTCCCGATCCTCGCTGCACTGTGATCTCCATTCAAAAGCTTTGAGTTTGCAAAAACTCGATCATATGGTCTCAACCATATGAATTTTGAGTTTCTGAAAACTCAGTCAAACTGATAGGAATCCCTATGTACATATATTGCTATACAATTAAATCCACTGTACCAGTTCAGGTGAAAAACAAGGCTAATAGTACACTGAGCACCACCAACAAAACTTCAAACCAGGTTTCATCCCTACAACGAGTTTATACAGAGCATGGATCACTAGATCAATGAAACAAGTACTTATAAAAATGAAAATGTGGGAAATAACATGCCTAATGCATAAAACAGTATTTTATGAAAAAAATAAAATAAGGAATGTTCTTGTTTTAAATTTCAAATCATAACAAAAATAACACATAATAGTTTCTAAAATACACTGCCACAAGAATTCATATAAGTACTTCAAAAGAGACCTCTAGTGGAGAAAATGAGTATTACACTCAGGGAATTGTCAACATTACAAAAAGTAGGGTGGCCGCAGTGGTGCAGCGGTTAGCGATGCCACCTCACAGCAAGGGGTTCTACAGTTCGATCCTTGGCTAGGGTGCCTTCTGTGCGGAGTCTGCATGTCCTCCCTGTGGTCGCGTGGGTTTCCTCCGGGTGCTCCGGTTTCCTCCCACATCCCAAAGACATGTTGTAGGTGGATTGGACACACTAAATTGGTCCTAGGTGTGGGTGTGTGCATGTGTGTGCCTTCTGTGGAAGGTCGGGCACTGGGCTGGCAACTCGACACTGTAAAACTCCACTGCCAATCATGAGCGGACAGGTGATCCACTGTGGCGACCTCTAACCGGGAAAAGCCGAAATAAGAAGACAAAAAGCAGAATTTATACTAATTTTTTAAGCCTGTAAGTAGTATTGCACTTAAGTGAATCATCCATTTTTTTATTTCTGATGAAGCCAAAACTGTTTTTCAAATACAGCAATGAAATGTTCATTTTTTTAATTATTTTTAAACACCTTTATTAAATTATCACTTAGGACATAAGCAAACATACATTAACTGAAAATGAAACAAGGCATATTAAATTTTTTTCCATTTAATTCAGCTAAACAGCCAAAAAGTCAGTCCCCAACTTTTGAGCTCACTTAGCTTTAGTGAAAAACTAAAATACAAAGACTGGCTAAAAATAATTCAAAAGTTAAGCTTTTTTATCCTTTTTCTTTACGACATCTTTAGAACTAATGCATGGTCATGACAATGCTATACTGAAATAGTAGTATATAAGCGACTCACCCCCTCAAACAACCAATCAACTGTCCAGGTTAATTAACTCATGTTCACTACACTCTAGCAGAAACTTTCATTAAGAACATCATTAAAAACATCTTTAAATAATAAAAGACAAGAATTGCTTTGTTTTCTAATACTTGTAAACCTAGTAAGCTTCCTATAACATTGCTGCCCTTTTCTTTAATTCACTACTGATGGAAATTGTATCATTCAGCCCTGGATACGATAATATGAACATATGGTAGCCCTATGTCTTAACTGCCAGCACATTTCTCTGTGTAGGCGATGATTTCCCAATCACCACAATAAGGGAAAATTTTGACTTGCTCCAAAACCAGAAATATAAATTTCTCCAAGTTATCACATAACATAGAATGCTTAGCTAATGCATTAGTAGTTTGAGGGGGATTAGGTTTTCATTAAAGGTGACAAGCGAGCTCTAAGGCTGGTGACTGACTTTTTGGCTGTTTTGCTGAGTTTTGTTTAGTTTCTGCCAACACCATTCGATTGATTCTTTCCTTCTCGTTTTTTCCATTTATATATATTATATATCACATATCTTTTCTTTCTTTATAACTATCACCCCTCCAACATTACATACATTTTTGAATTCCTGCCTTCCCTTAAACCACACTACTCCTCCTCCTGAAAATTATTATGCCTATATTGCTCACACAATTTCCATTTATTTATATGTAATTTGCTCCTTCTCTTTTCTAAAGATCACTCTTCCAGTTATTTTATCACTTTTATAATATGCACTACTTCAAATACAATTGGTTTAGATTTGGATTTCCGTTTTCTAGTAATAGCTTTTTTGACAGCCAACAGAATTACACTTAACAAGGCCTTACTGTGTCTAGGCAATTTGATCCTATGTTCCAGCTCAAAAAAAAATGTCCTTAGTTACAGCCATTTGCTCACCCAATATTTCTGACAGAGTACTCTATAGGGAATTTTTAAAGCCTGCCAACTCAGTACACTCCCAAAACATATGTTCCCAATATTTCTGATAAAGTACTCTGTAGGGAATTTTTAAAGTCTTGCAACTCAGTAAAGCCCCAAAGCATACGTTCCCAGTTACCTCTTTCTTCCCATCGCACCTCCAACATTTGGCATCTACCTGAGGAAAAAGTCTTTGAGGTCTGCTTGAGGTATAAAAATACCTGTGCAAACACTTTGAAGCAAAAATCCTAAATCTTCTAGACTTCGTTGCATATTTGGGAGCCATACATATGTCCTCCTATTGTTTCTTTGTGAATTGCTAGTCCAATCTCTTCTAAATCTTTTTTGCTTTCTTCTGATTGATTCCTATTGTTATTGCACAATATTCTGTATGCCCTGCTAATTATCTTTTTTTAACAGCATCTTCTATTCTATATTCAACTAAAAACTAACTCTGCCAGAGCAGGTCTTTCACATAGAATTCCCCAATCCCTTTCTATTTGCTTTTACTCTGATATCAATCCCTGATAGGGAAAGCAGTCTCTAGCCTGCAGTCCAAGTGTCTTCTTAGCCTCTTCTCAATCTATAACTTTTCCCTTTCTAATTATGTGCTCCCAATACCTTGGTTTCTTTGCCAGTTTTCTCTGGTAAATTCCAGCCCTTTCTTGTTTATTCTCCTTTATCGCAGTAATCCCTATCAGCAGAATATCCTTTCTCCATTCTCGTGTTGGTTTATTTCTTAGAATACTTTCTGCTACTTTATGAATGTAATATTCTGTATGGCTGTTGTTATTCTCCTTAAGAATATGCATCCAAAATCCCACCCTCTCCTAATTTCTGGAATTTCCCCCACTTCATCATCATCCCTTCCCACTTTGAATTATAGTTTTCTGCTTGTGTTATGTGGTATATGACCACTCAATAATGCTGACACCATAAAACTAAGTAATCATGACAGTACTTACCGTGAACAGGAAGAGACCAAAACACGCACGTAGGACTGGTGCAAGGTTACAAACCATGTAAACTCCCAACAAAACGAACCAGCACCCAGGAGACCGGCTGTTAAAATATTTATTGTGGCAAATTCTTCATAGAAATAACAGCAACAGCAAACTGGTTTCGGCTAAACTACCATAGCCTTCTTCAGTGCAGACAGACAAACACATGGTGCATTCTGATATCCATTTATATAAGAATTGCTTAAAGTGACAAGCACATAAGACCACTTGCATAAACAATTGATATGTAAACTGGTCCATAACCCATTTATGAAACATAATAATGTACAAAAACTATTATTTTGGAATAAACAAATAAAATAACATGATTTCAGAAAAAATCTCAATATATGGGTATGAACAACTAATAACAGATCGGCAAGAATCAAGACATTTCATTAAGCCCTGGTTTGAATAAAGCCCCTAACCTAGTTATCCAGGAAAATTCCATATTATCCAGACAAAGTGATCACACTTTGGCCACCAAAGTTCATAGGAAATTTCCACAATACAATACTCTTCTTCATGCCACCAGTAATCATCCCCGCCACATCATCAATAACATTCCTAAATCACAATTTTTGCGGACCAAACATATATGTTCATCAGAGGAGGCACAATTAATATGTGAGAATGATTTGGCACAGAGGTTCATTGATAGGGGTTACCATCCTGATCGTATCAATCTAACCAAAAATCAAGTTAGAAATACCTCCAGGTCAGAATTGCTTTGTTATAAGCAATCGAATCAAACAAATAATAGTGACCAGAAGATTAGGTTCATAACCACATTTGGTAATAATACACCCTTGTTCAGACAAATTGTCAATAATCATTGGGGGATTCTAAGAGCTCATGAACATCTTGCTGAAATATTACCTGGTACGTGTTCTTTTTCATACAAGAGGGGAAGAACATTAAATAGTCATTTTACACACTATAAGAGGTATAATCCTCCTAGACCAATACAAACCACTATATTGGGTGATCAATTGAGAGGATGTTATCCCTGTGGACATTGTAATGCATGCCAATACATTTATAAAAATATGGAATTTACCAGCAAGAATACTCCCAAAATATATGACATTAATGTTTTTGGCAATTGCAATACGGATTGGGTAATATACCTGGCTACATGCTCCTGTTCGGCATTTTATGTGGGTTAGACATCCAGACCAATTAAATATCGTATCAGTGAACACTTAAGTGCTATCAGAAATAACAAACTGTCCAATGCATTATGTAAACATACTAAGATACATAATACGGCCAAATTCAGATTTATTATTATTGATAAAATAGACTTGCACAGAGCCAATAAAGCAGGTTGGCATGAAAAACTGAAGAATATGGAATTTTCCTAGATAACTAGGTTAGGGGCTTTATTCAAACCAGGGCTTAATGAAATGTTTTGATTCTTGCCGATCTGTTATTAGTTGTTCATACCCATATATTGAGATTTTTTCTGAAATCATGTTATTTTGTTTATTTCAAAAATAATAGTTTTTGTACATTATTAGGTTTCATAAATGGGTTATGGACCAGTTTACATATCAATTGTTTATGCAAGTGGTCTTATGTACTTGTCACTTTAAGCAATTCTTATATAAATGGATATCAGAATGCACCATGTGTTTGTCTGTCTGCACTGAAGAAGGCTATGGTAGTTTAGCCGAAACCAGTTTGCTGTTGCTGTTATTTCTATGAAGAATTTGCCACAATAAAAATTTTAACAGCCGGTCTCCTGGGTGCTGGTTCGTTTTGTTGGGAGCATTTACCGTGAAGCCAAAAAATACACTTCAAAAACAATAAAGCTAACATAGTGATGTAGTTCTTAAGAATGCATCCAGCCAAAAAATAAATCACCCATATTTTATTGTAACAAGTTGAGCGCTTTCATCCCTATTTGTCAAAGACTTCATCAGAACCATAAAACACTTGAGATCCCTCATTTTATAACATAAAATAACAATCAAGTGACTACTAATTACTACCAATCAAGCCCATAATAATCACCTATTACCAATATCATAACAAAATAATATTTACAATCTTTCTAATAAAATCACAAAGAAAATACCGTTCTAACTACTTGCTGTATTGCATTTTAAATACAATGTACTAACTTGGCAAGGAAGCAGTACAAATTAATTTTAAAGATAAATCCAAAAATAAATCAACCCAAGGTTGTAAATACAACCATTAAACATATTTAAATCTCTGAGGCTTTTTTTTTTAAAACCAGCATGAGGTTTATAGACTCATTCAAACCAGGTAATGTGGCAGTGTTTAACCGAGGATGCCAGTACAACTCTTTTAGAGCCAAGTTGTTCTCCCAAAACCCAACTCTAGGATGCTTTTTAACTATCTCAATAATCCCAAAACAAAACCTTGTAAAGAAGTGACAACTAACACTGTGCTTATAAAGAGAGTTATTAGAATTATGTTGGTTTGCATAAATGTGTTCATATATCCGTTTTCGAAAACATCTTTCTGTTTTCCCAGTATAATAATTTAAACAGCTTAGGAAAACAGCAATACAGACTAAACCTCTGCTGCCACAATCACTGGTGGCAGGTTTGACCAACTGTGGGAATTGGGCAACAATAACCTCTCTAACTTTTAAGATGAAACTGCAATATTTACATGCTCCACATTTATATGTCCCCTTCTCATTGTGTTGCTGCACTATGGGATGTTCTAACCAAAACTTTAGGTTGTACTCAGTCTTAAATACAAAGTGGTGTTTCTCACCCACAATGTTCAATAATTTTGAGTTTCTTTTAAACATAACCCAGTTTTTTAATAGGATGTTCCTAACCTCATTACTAAATTTGCCGTAGTGTAAAACCATAGAACTTGCAAATGAACATGAACACACTGTATTCCCAATCAAACGTTACCCATAGGGATCATTACTACCTAGAAGTAGTTTGTATTGGGTACCCCACCCTTCCAAAACCTTCTCACTACAATCTATTACTATCTCTGATGGGTACCCTCTATCACCAAATATCTTGTAAAGAAGTGAAAGTTCAGCTGTGGAACACATTTTAATTGTTCATTTGCAAGTTCTTTGGTTTTACACTATGGTGTATTTAGTAATTTAGTTCCCACCATGAAGTAATATTCCCTACTAAAACCTGAGTATTTCTCTCAAAATTTTCTTAAGCTCAACAAAAGCAGTTTTAGATGGAATATAAATACATGCCAGTGTTATCCTCCTCCCTTGCCAGTAGCCCCTTACTGCCACAAATCCACCATTACTTTTTCTCCTCTTCTATCACTATTCAAGCTCCTCTAGCAATTAATATAAATATTCCCCTTTTCTTTTGTCCATGATATTCTACGAATATCCATCCCGAAATCCTTTCTTTATCAAATTCACATGTTCACTTCTTTCTAAATGTGTTTCTTGTAGTATTGCTATTTGCACTCTGCATTTCTTAATATAATTCAATATTCGTACCCTTTTGTCTATACCTGTGCGGGTATTCACATTCCAAAATAATATGGTTAGTGTAACCATTATTATAAGAAGTTAGTATTCCCACCTATTATATATGAAAGCTTTTTTAAATGTATATTTCTAGCTTTTGTGTTACATGCACCCACTAATGTTTGGCAGGTTGATCCTTTATAGAGTTGTTTCTTGTCATCTTCATTTGAACCTATGTCACATTTTACAAGGCTTTTTGTTTTAATAAATACCCCCAGTCAAAAAAAAAACAGACACACCCCTAGAACACCACCAGAACCTATTAACATAAAACAAACACAGAAAATGATGTATGTCTTCAAATAATGAGGTTTAACCCTCCTGATAGGAATAATTGTCCCACATTGACAGCTGCATCCACAGGTATTACTTAACTTACAATTAAAGTTGTCTATGCTAAGACACATGTTACAACCTGTACTCCTACTGACAGTAATTGCTGTCTGTCCTTATCTTATCTTTATTCCCCTCCCAAATGTGAAAAATAATATGTATGCTTTTAGAAAACATTAACCTTTAGCCTTAAGGAAAAAGTACAATGGTTATCTTTAAATACACCTAAATTATACACTGCTCTAGTAAAGCCATTAAAGTATTTAGTTCCAGAAAAGCTGCTATCTCTTATCACTTCCAAGAATTTCAAATTTACTTTTTACTGAGCTGCTTGCCCTTGCAGCTTTTAATTTTTCATTTCTCTCAGTAAACAATGTCCATACCTCTTGATATATTATCTTTGCCTTTAGTCAGCTTGTTTCCATGACAGCCTATTGACTTAAACATGCTTTTGTTCCCTTCTACTTGATGGTTTGCCTGTTGTTGGACAATTTTTTTATTTCCCCCTTAGCCTGGATACAGCTGCTCAAATCTCATACCTGCATCTTGACATTCCCAAACTGCCGAGATAAATCTGCTTCTCTTCTGCTCAGTGTACAGTGAGTAATCATTTTCCATACACCCTCTACCATCAACAGTTTTTAGTACTTGTCCCTTCTGTCAAAATTATGTCAGGATCAACTCTTTCTGCTGGTATGATTGCATCTTTACTAATACAGGTTTTGCCTGCTTCTCGTGGCCTGGTTTTCAGCATACTTACAATGTGCCCTTTCAATTAACAATCTGCTCCTTACAGTTTCTTTGGTACAGCAGAAAATCTGAGGTTATCCTTGCATGTTCTGTCCTCTAACTCTACCATTTTTAAACAGCTCTTGAGCAATCTTATACTCAACCAGCCTTTTCTTCATTTCAACCTCTGATTTTTGCATTTTTATCAGTTCATCTGAATAGCTGTTTAAAGCTTCTTCCTTTTTTTCCAGACTTTTATTTGAGAAAATATACCCACTGAATGATTCATTTATTTTAATTGGCTCTGAACACATTTATTTTTAATTCTACATTACTAGAATGCTGGAGCTTGAAATGCTTTTTGCTGAACAGCTGCAAGATATTTCCCAGTCAATGCTTCCTCTTTCTTTTGACTAGTTAATTTTCTTTCAGGCTCTCCAAAATTCTTCTTTGCTGGCATCCAAGCAGTATGCTTACTAGCCAGTAACTGAATTTTACTAAAACAAGCAGAATAATAGGCCCTTATCTATCAGTTTCTTTTTCACACTGGGAGAGCTGAAATTAAGCTGTCGATTAACTTGCAGCCATCTTGGAAAGCCTGTAACACCTCAGTGTTGGTACTGGTGAGACCTTATTGGGGCCTGTGACAGCTTTGTTGGTGCTGACAACCTCTGACTCTGGAGCCACGACCATTGTAGATTTCATACCTGCCATAGGAATTTCTGTCAAAGAATGGCTGATTCTGGTATTGCTAGAATTAAAAAAAAACAGAGATTCTTGGCCTTGTTTTAGTTCCTTTGAAAAAAAAACATTGAGGGGCTGCAAACCTGACCTCAACAGCTGTGAGCATTTTGCCCTCTTGCTCACATTGTTGCAGTTTTTTTCTTGACTTTCTGTCTAAAAACATATGATCCATCAAATGAAGCATTGACAAAGTCCACTTTGAAATGGTCCACAAAACTCATTATACAAAACCAGACTTGAACCTACATTGATAAGCCTGACCTGAATGATCTAGCAGCTCCATTCACTGCATTATTGAGAAGTCTCATCAATAATGAAGTGAAGGAAATGACTGTACCTATGTGGGACTCCAACCATTTGTGAAGATCCCCCAGTGGTCAGTTGTTTTAGAGTCTTTAGTACTTTATCAGTCAACTCTCACTGAATTGTACTGATATGCACCAAGTAATGTAATGCTGTAAAAGAGAAAGTACAGGATTCATAGATATCCTTCCTTAATCTATCCATCATCAGAAGCACTTTGGTGAATAAATGGCTTTAAATTTTGCTAGGACTTCCTTCCTGGTGCCAAATGACACTATAAAGGCATACACAAGAGGTCCCTTGCTCGAGTAAGACTTGTCTTTAGGGGATCAGAGCACTTTGTCAGGCTTATGAGGTCTCTATTCTTTGATGTCAGGTTCTTTCCATTCTGTTGAGCAGGCCAATATTAATCAACTTATCTAGCGATAGTAGTACATCTCATGCTGCTAGCGGACAGGACCTCTCTGTTTCTTAGAATATTTCTTCTTCAGCATAGGTGGGTTTACCAGCCAAGATCCCCTTTGCCTCATCATTTCCAACATTTTAATGAAGGTGGATTGTGTTCTTTGGAGGGGATTGTAGGGGTATCCCCTCTTTCACTGAGATCTATGTCTGAGGAGGGAGACTCCAATGGGAAGTCCAGGTGATTTTTCTGGTGGGGCTTGGTATTCATCTGAGCTATCACTGGAATAAGGAATCTCAGACGCAGGGAATCTAGAAGGCACTTGAAGTCTTGTATCCCTCAGATGACCGATGAGGAACAGAAGTGCTCAAGTTCCATGGTGGTCAGGGGTGGAATAGACTGGGACTGTTGCATAACTTACCTGGGGATCTGATCAGATCTTCTCAACATCAATAATCCTGTGAATGAAATTGAAGCTAAAGTCTTCGGCAACAATGATCAGGACTTGAAGTCATGGAAGCACTGACACAGGCAACAGCCAACAGCACGGACAACTCCAGAGCTTAAATAGTCTGGTCATGTTCTGGAATGTGGTTCAGAATGCCAAGAGTGCCAATACCAACAAAGTTCTGGAAAGGTTGGGAACTGGTATCAGTATCAAGCAGCTCTCAGTGACAACCCCTTTTTGCCTAGTGGGGATCAGCACAGATAGTGTTAGGGCCAAACTATTCACTGGCACTGAGAAGTTTGATGCTGAAGAAGAAGGATCCTGCAAAGCTCATTATATCAGCCTAGGTTCTCAATTTGACTCCAATGTTTCTGTTACTGTGACTGGCTCCAGAGAAGGAAGAAACATAGCATAAGGATGGATTTCCCCTCTTACTACACTGAAAATGGGGGGCAAAGAGAACACCATGTTGGATCTAAGCCTTTACAAAGGCTAACATTTTCTTGCCCCAATTTAATTGGGATGGACTCCAAATGTACCTTGGGAGCAGATGAACATGTCTGAAGCTGGCCATGAAGTCAGGAATTTGGAGATCTCCTGTTCTGAGGGGAAACTACTTGGTCTTCTCTGTGGAGATGAGTCCATACAAGAAGAAGAATCCAGTAGAGGCGGTGATGCCTGGTGCAACAGTGTTGACACTCTAGAGTAACCCAAGTGGGGTAGAGGAGAGATCAACAATCTTAACAATTCAGCTGGGGAAAGCTTCTCTAAAAATGGCTGTCCCCCCACATCCTTCACCTTCTCTTTTCACTTCCATTTTTTGAGGTTAGCTTGTCCTGGCCCTTTCTCAGTGTCGGCGCTAGCCTTAAATGAGCCCTTTAAAAGTTTTTTTTTTTTTTGCTGTCCATTAAGGTCCTGGAATTAAATTTTTGACATATTTGGCAATGAACACCAAAATGTCCAATCTCAAGACACATGACACAGAAGTTGTGTAGGTCTTGAGGCAGGATCTTCTTTCTGCACTTACAGCATTTTGTGAATCCAGAGGCCTTACTTTCCACACTCACTGACACAAACAAGCAAGTTCTATCTATACTTGAAAGGAGTGCAATTGCAACAGTTACTACACAACCAAAAACTAGTACTTGAAGCAGTTCTGAATGCAGTGGGCAAAAAAGGTTTGATTCATATTCTGTAAAGGTAAAACCGCTACCTACCACCAAAACATGTTTATTTTACAAACTGTATAGTCAGATCAATAAAAAACAGTTACTAACTAGTAATCAGAAATATTGAAAGAAAAAATAAAGATAAAGCTTGTTTTTTTAAGCAGGATGGGAAAGGTAAAGGAGGGAAGTTAAGGCCTGACAGATTAAGGTAACAAGAAACTACTTTTAGAAGAGAACAAAGAAGTAAGACTAAAGCTCATGTATGTAAATTGACAAAGGTAAGCAATAACAGACATCCGATATGGCTGCACACTGATCAACAAATTAATTTCAGCTCGCTCTGGATTCCAAGATGGTTCTAATTTGAGTAACAGCTTAATTCTGGCTCTCCCAGTCTGAAAACAGAAGCTTAGCAAAGAAAACCAATGGACCTAGATTTCTGGGCAAATTTCAGTAACTGGCTAGTAAGTGCTCTGCCTGGATGCCAGGAAAAAGAAATATAAAGGATCTGGAGGAAAATCAGCTGCAAAATATGACAAAGAAGCACGACTGAAAGGAGCACTGCAGTGGTTCAGCAAGAAGAACTACAAGTTCCAGACATGACTTACAGTAACCTAGAGGAGAGTACAAAGCAGCTGCACACAGACTTGGTTAAAATAAATGAAACACCAAAGGAGTACATGGACACAAACAATAAAAAGCTGGAAAATGGAAGAAACGTTAAACAGATATTCAGATAAGATGACAGAAATGCAAAATGCAGAGCCTGAAATGAATATGAATATGAGACTGCACAAGAAGCGATGTTTCAAAAATTAATAGAATTACGGGACAGACTACATAGGAAAAAAATGAGATTTTATGCTGTACCAGAGAAGTTGGAAGGAGCAGACTGTATTAATTTTATGAAAGCACAAATAAGCAACTGGACTGGCATTCCACAGCAGGAACTGTTAATTGATAGGGCACATTGTGTGTATGTTCCAAATCTGGTTATTAAAAAAAACAACATAAACCTTTAATAGTAAAAATGCAGTCTTTTTGACAGAAGGAGCTGATTTTGACAAAACTGTGACAGAAAGATAATGTGCTAAAAGTGGGAGATAATAGAGTGCTTGTGGAGAATGATTACTCAGTGTTCACCAGGCAGAAGAGGAGTAAATATGTTCCATTATTTAGGGAATGTTGAAAAACAGGTGTGATTCAAACTGCTGTACCCAGCCATCTTCAAAAGGTTTTTCCCTGGAGGGGCAAAATCATTTTTGATGACATACATGCTAAGGAGGAAATACAAAAGTTTGTCCAACAAAGAGTGCCCTGTGAATCAGAAGGAGGTTCTGCTTCATGTTCTCCTGGTGCTATGGACTACAGAGAGACTGAGCCCATGAAATCTTTACCACTGTTTAAATTGCATGAAAGAAGGAAGTGAGTTGCCCATCTCACCTTCATTCTTACTGGTTGGGTTTGGAACCGAACCTCGGTTCCGACTCAGCTGCATTCTAAAGCTCAAGGTCTTGCACTGGCTCATGGCTGTATCCCTATCCCATCATGCTCTAGTAAAGCTCCCCAGATCTTGTTTGCTGATAACCACAGTTAGTTAAGGTACTATTACAACATTTTTTAAAGACACAGAAGAAGGTTAGAGAACATATTTGCCAAATTAAAGAACCTCTTGGTCCTCCAGGAGTCAAAGGTTGGGGGAAGGAGGGTAGGATGTAAGAATGAAGACGAGATGGACAACTTGCATGGAATGTTATTTTGAGTACATAACTTCTTTATGTGAAGTTATCCTATATCTTACCTTCATTCTTACTGGTAAGGACAGCGTCCCTAGCACCATTTTTCCTGGGTGGCTCATGGGAGTACATTCTTCAGGACAGTGGACCCAAAGGAGGATCTGTCCCCGGAGGCCAAATCTGCTTTGTTATGAGTGATAAAGGTATGAGACCTTGCCCAAGTTGCGGTAGCACAAATGGTATCAAGTGATAGTCTAGTGCGAAAGGCAGAAAAGGTTGCCATAGCTCTCGTAGAATGACCCTTGACTTTATAGGGAAGAACTTTGTTGTTAGACTTGTATATAAAGGTAATACAATCTGAAAGCCATTCTGAAAGTGTGACCTTAGAAACAGGAGCACCTTTCTTTGCTTCTGAGAATGAAACAAATAATTGATCAGATTTTCTGAAACGTAATTGTCTATGTACATCCAGTTGGTGAAGTATATATTCTGCCTTGTTGCCATAGTTGGGAAAAAACTCTGGTAGTTCTATGGATTGATTTAGGTTCGACTCTGAGCATACTTTTGGTAGGAAGGATGGGTTTGTTCAAAGGGACACTCTGTCTTTGTGGAAAGGCATGTAGGGGGGCTTGATCGATAATGCTTGCAGCTCTGAAACCCTTCTAGCAGAAGTGATGGCAATCAACATACTTCTTTTCCATGTCAAAAATTTTTGATCACACAATGATGCAGGTTCAAAGAGGGGAAGAATCAAACAGAACAGAACAAAGCTTAGGTCCCATGGTGGAAGAGGGGTCTTTATGAGTGGTCTTAAGTTAGTGCCCTTCAGGAAGGCTTTGCATAGTCTGTGAGATATCAGATTTGGGGCTAAATCATTTATATGAGAATTAGATATTGCTGCTAGTTGCACATGAATGGTAGCTGCAGCTGTGCAGTTCAATAGTTTTATTTTTATTTTATTTTATTTCAGTTTGATTACCGGGGAAGTCCACTAGGCCAAGAAGAACCCATTTTCAGTGGAGGCCCGGGGAGAAAAGCTCCAAGGCAGTACAACAATACGATGTTTAAGAAGAATACAAAGATAATCCACACAGCAAGAAAACATAGTAAGACATTGCAAATGCAAATTTACAATAGAATGTATACACAGTAAGAACACTGTAAATGCATATTTACAATAGAATGTACACACAGTAAGAACATTGAAAATGCAAATTTACAATAGAATGTACATGCAGCTAGAATTCGCGAAGGACACATCAAATGCTAAAGAAAAAACAGCAAAAATAAAAATTAATCGATTTTTTTTTTTTTTTTGCTAACTTTTCAATATTTTCATCCATACAGTGAAGTTAGAGCCTGCTAAAATCATAGCTAGAGTTTGGGTGCATAAAGGTGCAGGAGTATAGGGGCTTAGTCTAGAGGAACTTTGGGATTATGTAGGGTGAAAGCAAGAACATTTCCATTTTGAGGATAGGTGTAAGAAAAGTTGGGTTTTAAAGTAGTCTGAGTTAGGTATGGTTCTAAGAGAAGGAGGGAGAGAGAGTTCCATTTCCTACCTAGAGAGAAGGAAAGTAGTTGTTGGCCAGCGGGATGTTTAGGTCCCTTGTCTGGTATATAAACAAACAAGGAGGGATCAAGTCCTACCCCCTTTGTTGAGTGGCCCTGAGAGTATGGCAGTGGATGATAGAAATTCAAGAATAGAACCTACAGGAGCAGAAAAGGGGTCAATGTGTTTACTTGGGTCTATATTAGAAGATTGTATGTTTAGGTGATCGAACACCTAAACATCGATCTTCTAATATTGAAAGCAAAAAAACGGTGAACGGCTGATTTAACACAGGGAAAGATTTCTCTTGGCCTTTCGCCGGATTTTGCTGTTTCCTATACTGTAGAGTGATCTCGGAGTTGGCACATTTAGTTAGGGGAGGTGTAGAGGGCACAGCTCCCTACATTGGGGGGTGTGGGGGCGAAGCCCCCAACTTACTTTGGATGTAAAGCTTTGTTTTGTTTTAGTGGTCGAAGGACGTGTTTCCCTGGGACATTCACTGTTTTCAGATTCGATATTAGAAGAGAGATGTTTAGGTGATCGATCACCTAAACATTCATTCTTCTAATATAGACCTGTTTACTTTATATCCAGGAAGAAAATCTTTTCCATTTACTCATATATAATTTTCTCATTGAGGCCTTATAAGAAGAACTTGAGCTATGTTTGACATAAGGAGTAAGGTCAGGAAGCCTGGCTATATTTGGAATCAGAGCAGCCAAGCTGTCAATTTGAGGGTTTGAAGACAAGAGTGAAGTGTTCTGGACATATGAGTCAGAAGGTCTGGAACTGGTTCCAGAACCCATGGCTCCTCCTGAAGATGAGACCAAAGGAAGGGGAACCAAATTTGATGAGGCCAGTATGGAGCGACAAGAATCAGCTTGCTTCCCAATGACCTGGCTTTCTGAAGAACTTTGGGTATCAGAGGAAAGGCATAAAGGAGACCCGAGGGACAATTATGTACAAGTGCATCCCTTGGTGACTCCCCTGGAGGGGGGGTCAGGGCAAAATAGCTGCTGCATTTGGCATTCATGGCTGTGGCAAAAAGATTGTAGCAAGGCTGGCCCTATTTGCGGAAGATGATTTCCACTACTTCTTGTTTTAGTGACCACTTGTGAGGCATGAAAATTGCTCTGCTGAGTTTGTCTGCTATCACGCTGGATTTCCCCAGGATGTGCATTGCTATCAGAAAATGTTGGGAAGAGGATATCCACTGCCATACTCTCAGGGCCACTTGACAAAGGGGGTAGGACTTGGTCCCTTCTTGTTTGTTTATATACCAGACAAGGGACATGTTGTCTGCTTGTATTGCAATTGTTCTCAGTGGAAGAGAATCCTGTAGTGCTTGCAATGCCAAAAGCACTGCTCTCATCTCTAGGATATTAATGTGCAAATGGGCCTTGTGATCCTGCCAAGTGTCTTGGACTATCTTTTCCAGATAATGCCCCCCACACACACACACACACACACACACACACTATCTGGCAAACATCCGTGGTGACTGTGGCTACAGGCTGTGGAGGAAGAAACAACTGACCTAATGTCACATGAGTGGAGTGAAGCCACCATTGAAGGTCTTTTTTTTGCAAGACTCTGTTAACAGAATTTGGTGAGACATGGGTAGTTCTTGCAATGACCACTGAGTGAAAAGTAGCCACTGCAGAATTCTCATGTGCATGCGAGCTAATGGAACTAAACTTATCGCTGTTGCCATGGTTCCCAAGACTTTTAAAACTATTCTCGCCTGTACTCTGGTCTTGGAGAGGAGATTGGAGACTTGCTGTCTCAGAACTAAAACTCTTTCTGTAGGAAGTTTTGCCATCATGTTTGTTGTGTCTAGATCTGCTCCTATAAACATGATATGATGAAATGGCAACAAGACAGATTTTTCATAATTTATTCTGATTCCTAGGCAAGAGCAAAGAAGTAATGTGGTGTCTCTTGTTTCTAGTAGTAGATGTTTGGTGGTGGCAGTTAGGAACCAGTCGTCTACATATGGAAACACTCAGAATCCTAGATGTCTCAGGTGAGCCGTGACTAATGTCATACACTTGGTGAACTCTCTCGGAGCTGTAGTGACACCAAAAGGCAGTGCTCGGAAGTGCAGATGATTCCAGGATGGCCTGTCCATCTTTATGTGGTAGTACGCATCCTGGAGGTCTACAGACCATATCCAATTGTCTTTTCCCAGAAAGGGAAGAATCGACTGCAGTGTTACCATCCAAAACTTGGTCTTTTTTACTGTTTTGTTTAATCTGCTGAGATCCAAGATGGGCCTCCAGTCTCCTATTCTTTTTGACACTAAAAAGAAGAGTAAGCTCTGGATCCTATCTGGTCTGCAGGGACTCTTTGGATGACTCTTTTGTCTAGCAACTTTTGAATTTCTAGAGTTGCCTGATTCCTCTGACTGGGTGGAACATCTGGGATGTTCTTTATGTTTTGGATGGGAAGGGAAAAGGGTATGGAGTAGCATCTGGATATGATACTTTGTACCCACTTGTCTTGTGTTATTTCCAGCCAGGCTTCTAGGTACAAAGATTATCAACTCCCAACTGCCTCCAGAGATGGACAGATGGGCCTCCCTTCAGGAGCGCTGAAAGGGCCTACCATGGAAAGAATCTCTGTCACCCTGATTTTGCAGACCCCCTCTGCCACATGGATGGCGTCTTCCAGTCGTATTTCCCTCTCTGCCTCTGGGAAAAGAGTCACAACGTGTGTCCTGGAAAACTCTCTGAGATTTTCAGAACCACATCTTTCCCCCCTTCTGGCCTTTTGGATAAGGTCTAGAAGGTATGGAAAAACAGACTCCTATGGCAGAGACAGAGTTCCCTTCTTGTTCACACCTGGTTAGTGTGTCCTTGACTTTTGGCCCGAATAAGAACAAGCCATCAAAGGGGGCATTAATAAAGGAAGATTTAAAAGGTTCTGCAAAGTCACACAAGCACATCCAGGAATGTCTCCTTAGGGAAATTCCTGAACCCGCTGCTCTGCTCGATCCATCTGCTGCATAAGAAATGACCCTCATGGAGGAGCTGGCCACAGAGTTTAAGGTGGGAGCTGAAAGGAAACTTTATCTGATACCCCAGCAGCTACTGTACTTTGGAGAGTATCTCCTAGCTCCTTTAGGATATCTTTTTGTAGCCTTGTAAAATGCGTCAGATCATTCAGCAATCTGAGTGCAAAAGTCTCTGAAGAAAACATGTGCTTCCCATATCTGTCCATCGTGCAAGACTCCTTGTTCAGCAGATGGACAGACGAGGATGTTTCAGAAAGGTCTTTTTTGGTGGCTACTGCCACCACCATAGCATCTACAGGGACACCCTTAGTAAGGAAACTTTGTCAGAAGGGGCTGTGATGAACTTATTTGGCCTGGGAGGGACAGGTTCCACTGCATCTGGAGACTCCCACGCCTTTCGACTAACTAGTTCCATAAGCTCGTCAAAAGGCGAAGAAACCCAAATGGCTGAAGGGTGAGACCCAAAGGCCTTCAGAAAAACAGACTCCTCATCAGAAGGGTTGATGGACTTCAAGCCATCTCTCTGCTTAAGGACTTCTAGGATATCTGCAAAGGAGATATCCTCAGAGGGCGACCGTGGGGACCCTTCCGACTCATTGAGGTCTGTGTCAGAGGTGACTGACTCCTCTAGGGAGTCCAATTGCTTCCTCTTGCAGAGTCTCTTATGAGGGACCTCTTCAGAGGGGTATTCTGGAGAGGTTTCAGAGGAGAGGGCTTCAGCCGATGGGTTACCCTGAGGCCTAGGGTCTCCAATTGTCTGTGGATGGTGTGGTGCAGAGACAGATGCCTGTGCCTTAGAGGAATGTCAGAATCCTTGAGTGGAGCTGTCTGAGGAGACAGCACTCTCCTCATCAGCTCGAAAGCCCCCTCTCCCCTGATCTGAGGACACCTCCAGCTTCAAAGAGGCAGAAGAGATCCCCAGAGCCAAGGGGGTTGGCACTGAGCTGATGTAGGAGCCGAGCTCATCCATGGCAAAACCCCGAGAGGTAAGTTTGAATCCAACAAATGTCCGATCTGACTCCCCTCTCTGGACCCGACTGGAGAACGTCAGCTCCTAGACTCCTGAGATGGAACCGAGGATGTCGGAGCAGACACTGGGTTGGAAGATCCCAAGATGGGTCTTGGCACTGATGGTTCCACAGCAATCAGTTCCAGGCATTCCAGCTCCAAGGTCCTGGGTCAGCTCGAAGGAGGAATCGATGTCCACAGGGAAGTCGTGACCAGCACTGGTGTCCTTAGTAGTCTGCGCACCACCCGATCCACATCATCATCTGAGAGACTCCTGGAGGACCGAGAGGAGGGGGCAGGAGATTGAAATTGTTGAAGTAGAGGTAACCTTCGTGTAGGGGAGACTGGTATCAATTCTGGAGACCAGCTCTGTAGTTCAAATTCTATCGGCCCCGAAGTCAAAGGAGCCGATAATGTAGGCTTTTCAAGCCCAGTAAGCTTCAGGTCCAGAGAAGTAACTTTAGTCCATTTTTTGGCTGGCTCCAACTGGCCAGATGAAGGAGAAGATCTTTTTCCAGATCTGTTGGATTTTGAAGAAAGGGACTTAGTAGGTTTGGAGGAGCCCTGACCTTCTTCCAATGCTTCAGCAAAAGGCGATTTTAGTAATCCTCTAACAATAAGTTTATTTTTTCTTTCTAGAAGTACTGTAGAGCTAAAGGAATGACAAATACTGCAGGTTTCCTGCAAATGCAAGGCCCCAAGACAATATACACATATAGTTTGCCCATCAGTAATGGACATCTTTTGGGTACATTTTTCGCACTTCTTAAAGCCCAAGGGCTTAGATTCTCTATGTTCCTTAGACATCACACAAAAGAAATATAACAGTTACAATATACCAATAGTTCTACTAGTCAAAAATGTAGCAAACAACCAGCTATGAATATAGAAAAAAAACCTTTTTTTTTAAAATAGCAACAATGGAAAGGAAACTTAAGCAATAAAGGGGAAGGGAAAAAGGGAAAGGGATTGTCCTCAAACTTAAACCAGCAATGGCAGCCCTCTAACTAAAACAAGCTGCCAGTTTCAGTTAGGATCAAGGAACAGGAATGAAAATTACTCATCTGCATTCTCTAACTTAAATGAGTGTGTAGAAATAAAAAGAAAATTATCAATGAAAGCCCTTTACTAAAAACGGGCTCTAAATAATAAAATTAAGCTGGAATAGGGTAAATACAGGCCTAACGAAAAAACGACGGCCAGTAAAACATACACACAAAGCAAACTCTCTAAACTAACAATATTAATGGAACTAACTATGTTAAGAGTTAAACAGCACAAAACAGCTAAATACAATAAAGATAATTGGACAACACAGTGGTGCAGTGGTAGTGTTGTCACCTCACAGCAAGTAGTTCTCCAGTTCAATTCTCGGCTGGGGTGTCTTCTGTGCAGAGTCTGCATGTCCTCCCTACATTCATGTGAGTTTTCTCCAGGTACTCCGGTTTCCTTCCACATTACAAAGACATGCATCTGGAGTGTTTCTCCCTGGGCCTCCGCTGAAAACTGGCTTTGTTCCAAGTTGGACTTTCCCAGTTAACAAATGTTAAATAAATAAATAAATAAAAAATAATAAGAAGAAAATCTCCAACTTAACCAGAGCCAAAATGGAAGCACCCGATCTATTTAGCTGCAAACGAGATCTAGGGAGCTTTACTAGAGCATGATGGGACAGGGATACAGCCACGAGCTAGTGGAAGACCTTGAGCTTTAAAATGCAGCCAAGTCAGAACCGAGGATTGGTTCCAAGCCCAACCAGTAAGAATGAAGGCGAGATAGGACAACTTCACATCATAAGAATCAACTAGAAGAATCTGGAATATGTTGGAAATGAAACAGAGTCAGGATTTGGGAGATGGAGATGAACAGGATCAAAGCTAATTGACAACTCTGGGATGATAAAGCAATAATTATACTTGTGAAACATGACAGAACAGGAAACTCTAAAAATATTGAACTTTCTAGGACTTTGTTAAATTGTGAGGAGCTTTAACGCTTATACCCTGCTTCATGTTATTAATGTTTGAGGAATAAAATCAGTTACCTGTAAACAAACAAATGTGGGATTAGAAAGCAATAATTGTATTTGTGAAACATAGCAGAACAAAAAGATTTGGAAATATTGGATTTTTGTGGACTTTGCTAAATTTGTAGGGGACTCTAAAGCATATGCCCTATATTATGTCATTAAGCTTCAGAGAACTACTTTGGGGAGGGAAGGAGTAGGAATAAAGTTAACTGCATTTAAAACAAAATGTTTTTTCTCTTAATGGTAATGTTTAAATGTTGGATGATTTTCTTAGCAAGCTACGAAGTAAAGCTTTTTCATGTTTTATGTAATGAGGATATTAATATAAACAGGTGCTTTTGTTTTTTTCTTTTTCCCCCTTCTTCTCTCTTTTTACCTGTTCAGTTTTAGGCTTTTAGGCACTGCAATGTGAGAAAAAAAAAGGAGAAAGGAAGTGTCTGATTGAGAGAGCATGGCAAAAGAAAAAATAGTGTGCTTTTAGTAATGCTTGCATAGGCAAATGATTGGGTTAACCCTGGGATTTATCCAGCAACAAGTATATTACAAATCATGTAAATAGAAAAGAATATTGAATATTATAAGGCTTTTTTTTCTGGTAAACAAGGTATCCTTAGAAGCTTGTCTCTGGTTTGCATGTCACCTGAAGACAATCTGATGAAGAGAAATGGCTTGGAAAAAAATGTTTATTGAAAGCATTCAAGTGTTTTCCTAGCTGGGAGGACTATGAAGATAAGACAAAAATCATATAGCATTTACTAAAAGCACGGGCTGTATCATGAGTCTTAGCATGAATGCCCTTTCTTTTTGGGTGTCTCTAGCCTGTGGCTATCATTTGGTGTGTTATTATTAAGTTATTAGGTTTTATGGGGGTATTAAGAGTGTGTGTGTGTGTGTGTGTGTGTGTGTGTGTGTGTGTGTGTGTGTGTGTAGTTTTGTTTGAGGGTTTTCAATAAAACAAAATATTCTGCAAGATGTAACATCAGCTCAAATGGAGAAGACAACAAACAACTTTATGAAAGATTAACCTAACAAATTGTGCATTCATTGAATACAAAGGTTGGAACCATACATTTAACAAAAAAGCTGTTATAGATAAATGGTAGGAAGAATAATCCCTCAAGAACATGATTCTTTCTATGATGTGTTTAAATGTTAATGATCTCACAGATGAATACAAAAAAGAAAGATGAGTGAATTATATCAAAAAATGGAGAGTTCAAGTAGCTATGCTCCAGAACACATACTTGGAAAGAACCGAACATGTGAATTTGATAAAGAAAGGTTTTCAGGATGGTTATTCAGCAAAATGTATGGGGCAAAGGAAGACATAAGTACTTATATTAATTGCAAGAGGAGCTCCAATAATAATAGAAGAAAATATAAAAGACAATAATGGGAGATTTATAGTATTAAGGGGCTACTGGCAAGGGCGAAGAGTACACTAGCATGTATTTATTATATTCCACTGATAACTGCTATAATAGAGCTTAAGAAAATTCTGGGAGAAATAATCAGCTTTCAGCAAGGAATATTACTTAAAGGTGGGAACTTGATTTGCAGCAGTGAAGGTGTGGCCGGGGTGGCTCAGAAGGGAAAATATTACAAAAGAGGATAGATTTTTAAAGAAATTTATGAAAACAGTTGGCATGGAAGATGTGAATTCAGTACTAGGAGTTCAGAGTGAATTTACATACTATTCTCCAAGATATTAAAATTGGGTTATGCTAGACAGAATATATGTTTCACAGGAACATGTGCATTTAATTGAAGGTCTTGATACACACCCAATAACTATTTAAGATCATGCTCCAATAATAATTAAAATAAAAATACAGGGTAATGAAATAAAAATGAGACACTGGCGCTTTCCCACATATCTGTTGAAATGAGAGGAATTTAAGGAATGGGCAGTGGAAATAATTCAGGTGCTATTAGAGAAGATAGAAATTTTTTTCTGAAAATATAGCTAGGGACTGGGATAAAAATAAAGTGGAATTTAAAAATAGGGTGGAAATAAAAGAAAGGGAAATATGGTTAAGAAGTAACAAGAATTACTTAGAGGGACTGACAAATGTTAAAGTATTGCAAAATAGGGAGAATCTCACAAAACAAGAAGATGAGCAACTGCAGAATGCTAAACAGAAAATAAAAGATTACCTCGATAATATGCATGAGTTTTAAAAGATTGCTTTAAAGCAACGTTTTTTTGATAATAACCCTAGAGCACAAAAACTTTTAGCACAATGACTCAGGCAACAGAAAACAGAAAGGGCTGTCACCACACTTAGGAAGCCTATAACAAGGAAGATAACAAGGGATCCTGTAGAATTATTGGAAATACTTCAAACATTCTATGAAAGTCTGTATAAAGCAGAGAAATATGGAAATCATAAATGTTTATGGAAGAATTAAATATGCCCAAGCTAGAGGTAGAGGAGGCTCAATTACTAACAGTTAGGATAGGAGGAGATGATATAAAAATGGTGATGCATAACCAATCTACAGGAAAGTCCCCATGAATAGATGGTATTCCTGTGGAGGTTTGAAAGCCAGGAGGGAAAAAACTGATAAAGATCTGAAAGGTTTTGTTTAACAGTATTTAGAGGAGAAGAAGCACCAACATCCTGGAAGAAAGCGGTGGTAGATGTAATACCTAAAGAGGGCAAAGACCCATCAGAAACAGCTTCATACAGGACCATTTCAATACTAGATCATGATTATAAAGTGTTTAAGTCTATAATGGCAAAAAGAATGGCAAAGGTGATGCCAAAATTAATAGATATGGATCAGTGTGGTTTTGTGGCCGGGAGGCAAACATTTGACAACATTAACAAAACAGTGATGATCCAGAGGGAAGCAGAATGTAAGAAAATATCACTGTTGTTGGTAGGTCTTGACACAGAGAAAGCATTTGACAGAATGATCTGGGACTTTATGAGCAGAGCAATGGAAGCATTTGCATTCCCTGAAAAATATAAGGTTGATTAGGAGGATATATGAGGGATTGGAGATGAAAATTAAAGTGGATGGGGTCTTCTCTGAACTATTGATAAAGAAAATAAGGGACTCAGAAATTCAAGGATATAGTTGATATGGTAGTCAAGACAAGCTGGCTGTATTTGCAGATGACATTATTTTATACCTGACGAAACCAGAAAGGGACATTACAGTGCTATGGAATATACTGAGAGAATTTCAAAACTTTTCCTGAGGATGCAAAATTAATGAACCCAAACAAAAGCAATAGTGATAAATTATGTACCCATAAACAAATTGGTTCAGCAATATCTGTACTTATGGGGATATGATAAAATTAACTATTTAGGAGTATGGATTAAAAATGATACTGATGTGGCAGCTAAGGAACTGTGATAAGACACCAAATAAAAGATAATACAAAAATTGAGAAAATGGAAGGTTGGTTATATGGATATTGATAGTAACATACAAGCAGTTAAAATGTTCGTCTCTTTAGTCTTATATACAGGTCAGGCATATTTTTATCAACCAGAGGAGAGGTTGTGGATAATAATCAATAAAGAGTTGAAGGATTTTATCTGGGAGGGGAAGACAGCAAGAGTCAAGTGGGATAAGCTTATTCTTCCAATAGAACAGGGCAGATTGGGATAATCTGATTTGAAGGGGTATTTCAGAGCAACACAGTTAAGGCTTCTATACATAAACACAAGCAGAAAACTATAACTCAAAATGGAAAGAGATGATGAAGAAACGGGGGAAGTTCAAGGAACAGGGAGAGACTGGGATTTTGGATGCAAACCTTTAAGAAGAACAACAATAATAATAGAGAATATTATATTCATAAAGTAGCAGAAGGTATTCTAAGAATTAATCCAATACAGGAATGAAGAAAGGAGATTCTGATGCTGCAATCAGAGATACAGACAATAGGCAAGAGGGGGTGGGAGTATGCTAAGAACTTATTTGGACTGCAGGTGAGAGATTACCTTCTGTATCAAAGACTGATATGAGAGTACAGGCAAAAAGAAAGAAATGGGGGGTCCTAAACAAAAGACCAGCACTGGTAGAGTTCTTAGTACAATCTAGAACAGAAGTGGCCATTAAGAAAGGAATAGTTAGTACAGCATATAAAATATTGCACGATAACTATAAGAATCAAACATAAGAGGTTTGGAAGAACTGGGAAGAGAGACTGGATAAGCAATTTACAAAGAAACAATGGGGGTATATGTATGTCTCCCAAACATGCAACAACATCCAGAAGATTTAGGATCTTTGCCTGGAAGTGTTTATATAGATATTTTTATAGTCCAAGCAGCCTCCAAAGAATTTTTCCTCCGGTAGCCAGCAAATGTTGGAGATGTGATGGGGAAGAAAGAGACAACTGGGAACATATTTTCTGGGAGTGTAATGAGTTGGCTGACTTTAAGATTCCCCCCTGCAGACTGCTCTGTTGGAGATGCTGGGTGAGCAAACTGGAGTGACTAGAGAAATTATTTTTTTGAGCTATGATATAGAGTTGGAATTGCCTAGACATAGTAAGGCCTTGCTGAGTCTAATTATGATGGCTGCCAAAAAAGCAATTATTAGAAAATGGAAATCAAAGTCTAAACCAACTTTACTAGAAGTAACAAATATAGTAACAGAGATAAAACAACTGTAACTGGGATGTTTAGAAAAGGGTAGGAGTAAATTACACAGGAAAGAATGGGACACGTGGGACTACAACATGCAGAGGAGGAATGATCTTTAAAAGAAGGCAGGATCTGAATGAGCTATGCAATGGTTGACTGACAATGACTGGATATATTAAAAGTAATGTATACTGTTTGCAGCTACAGTTGTGTTGGCATGATTTGTAAAATATAATGTTTGCAACTGAGATTTTTGCAGCTATGATTTATTTTCATTTACATAAAAAAAATAATTTCAGCTCTTCCAGTATGAAAGCAGAAATTAAGAAATAATCAATGAAATTGCCATTCTGGGTAAAACTCAGTTACTGGCTAGTAAGTACACTGCCTATATGCCAGCAAAGAAGAAATTTAGAGAATCAGAAAGAAAACCAAACAGAAATGGTGAACAGAAAACACTGTCTGTGAAGAATCCTGCAGTTATTCAGCAAAAAAGCAGTTGAGACTTCAACTCTAGTATAAGAGATGGCTTCCAGTATTTTAAAAGAAAAAATAAATCATATGTACTCAGATGTAAATAAAATAAATGAAACACTGAAGGAATATATTAACTCAAATAATAAAAGGCTGTAAAAATAGAATAAGCTTTAACTGCTACTCAAAAAACTGATAACACTGCAAAAATCAGACTAAAATGAAGCAAAGTCTGGCTGAAGATGAGCCTTCTCAAGAAGAGTTGTTTCAAAAAATGGTAGCTTTAGAAGACAGAGAATGCAAAGAAAATCTATGATTTAGTGCTGCAGGAAGGAACAGGTTGTATTTTATGAAAGCACAGATAAGCAACTGGATGGGTTTTCCACAGCAGGATTTGTTAACTGAAAGGGCACATCAAGTGTTCTAAGAACTAAACCAACACTAGAATGGAGAAATTATATTTTTCCAATAGGAATGACTGTAAGTAGAGTTACAAAAAATAGGCAAGAGAGGGCTGGAATTTACTGGAGAAAACTAGCAAAGGAACCAAGAAGTAGGAGCAAATAATTAGAGAGGGACACGTAATTGAGTGGGATGGAGTCAAGCAGCCATTTGGACTGTAGGCTACAGACTGCCTTCCTACCATGGATTGATATCCAAGTACAGGCAAAGAGAAAGAGAGAGGGGAATTTTAAATGAAAGGTTTGCTCTGGTGGAGATTTTATTTGAATCTAGAACAGAAACAGATGTTAAAAAGGGATAGTTAGTAGGGTATATAAATAGTGTATAATAACTATTGTTAGTGTATAACAACTAACTCCCTTCTAATAGCTCACCTTAATATCAGAAGCATTAATAACAAAGTTCATCACCTCCATGCACTATTGGACTTGCATTCATTTGACATTTTATGTCTTACAGAAACATGGTTAAAACCCTCTACTCAGGACCAGGAAATAACCCCTCCTGGCTACAACATACTCAGAAACGACCGCAAAACCAAGAAAGGTGGTGGGGTAGCCATCATCTATAAATCTAATCTCCAACTTACCCTCCATAATGAACTTTCATTAATAGACCCTAAAGCTGAATCATTATCAACCAAACTCCAGATTAACAACAAATCAATCTACTTAATTTGTATGTATCTTCCCTATGGTAATAATACTCAGACTCTAGAAAACTTACTTAGTTCACTTTCCAACCAACAACCCCAAGAAACCATAATACTTGGTGACTTTAACATTGACTGGATAACCTGTTCAAACCAGCACCCAGCTAACCATATTAATCTCTATGGGTTCTCTCAATTAATAACAACTCCTACTAGAATCCATAAACAAAATAGAAAAGAAACAACTCTTGACTGGATCCTTATTAATAACCATCCTTGCAGTTATACCCCAGGAACCCTTCCAGATAATATCAGTGATCATATGCTTACATATGTGATAAGACAAAAAGTGAATATTCCACACACTCATAAACTAAGAACATCCCGCTCAAAAAAGTTCTTCAACCCAGATAACTTCCTTACTGAATTGCAAGCATGCGACTGGTCACCACTAACTCATCTTGAACTTAATAAAGCAGTGACCTACTTTAATACAACCTTTCTTCAAATCCTTGATCATCATGCCCCCTTTCACTCTACTAGAATAAGAAACAAATCTGCTCCATGGCTATCTAAGCAAACAAAAGAAAAAATGATCCTCAGAAATAAAATCTGGGCCAAATGGAGAGGTAGTAAATGTGCATCTGACCACCTCCTCTTCAAACAATTAAGAAATGCCACCAAGAAAGATACTGTTAGAGACAAAAAGGAATATTATCTTCACCTTCAACAAAGCAGTCAAAAAACCCCTCAAAAATTCTGGTCAAGTGTTAATAAACTTCTTAAACCTGGACATTCACCTACTCCTACCCCTTCAGGCTTTCATCTCAACAATGCTACACAGATCCCTGAAGCCTTTAATAAGTATTTTACAGAAGCCATTCAATCGCTAACTAACTCATTACCCACATCTACTGCTTCCTTACCAAATACCTCTCTACCCTCATCCAAGACCTTTCAGATTCAACCCGTTGCCACATCTCTTATTTATAAGCTTCTTAAAAAACTCAAACCTTGCACCCCATCTGCTGACCAACTCCCATCCGAATACCTACAAATAGCTGCAAAAGCTATCAATTATCCAGTATCCATACTGATTAATAGGACTATCACTGAGGGAACAATCCCCACCTTATGGAAAATATCTCATATAATTCCCCTACACAAAGGAGGCTCATCAACTGAACTCTCAAATTTTCGCCCTATTGCCTTACTTTCCCCATTAGCCAAGATTATGGAAAGATGTGTTCATAAACAACTTCTTAACTACCTTCTTCAAAACAAACTTCTAGCCGACTGTCAACATGGATTCAGACCATTCCACAGCACTACAACTGCCCTCCTTTCCTTCTCTGACTCCATAAATAATAATAGAAACAAAAATCATTTCTCCTCAGCACTATTCATAGATCTTTCAAAAGCCTTTGATATGGTTAACTACAATATACTTCTTGACAAACTAAACCTTTATTCTCTCAGCCCACACTCGCTACAGTGGTTTAAGAGCTATCTTCAAAACAGGCAACAAGCAGTCCTATGGGAGAACAACCTATCTTCCTTACTCCCAGTAAATATTGGTGTTCCACAAGGATCAATCCTTGGCCCCCTTCTTTTTTCATTATTTATCAATGACCTACATCTCAATATACCACAAGCCACCTGCATTCAATATGCTGATGACTCAACATTAATCTGCACTGCTAAAAATATTCCCTCCCTCCAGTCCCTCACCCAAACAGTCTTCTTAACTGTCGAAAAGTGTTTTATGCAACACTGCCTCCTCCTTAACCCCAAAAAAACTAAGCTTCTTCTCTTTACTCCCACTCATAAATCTCCCACACCTCTCTTTACTATCTCCTCGAATAATGCAACCAGTATTAACCCTGATAAGACCACTCGATTACTAGGTGTAACTATTGATAACAGTCTCAATTATGATGAACACATCAACATCACTATTAAAGCTGTCAACAAAAAAATTGGGACTCTCTACAGAATTAAACCCTTTCTTACCCCAGTAGCTAGAAAAACCATTGCTCAGACACACCTGATCTCCACCCTCTTCTATGCCTCACCTATCTATACTAACTTATCCAAAAATAACATTACCAAACTCTCTATCTGCTACAATAGCATAGCCAGATTCATTACTGCTACTCCACTAAGAACACACCATTGTCTTAACCTCAAACAGCTAGATTGGTTAGAGCTAACTAACCACTTACTCTATCAACAACTACTCATCATTCAAAAGACCCTCTACTACCCTGATGCCACCCCTAGCCTTACAAAACTGATCATACCATATAAAAACCTAGCCACACTCCGTTCTGCTAACAAACTCCTAGTATCTCTAACTAAATCATATAATAAATCTGGGGATTCATTATTTTCAAATTCCATAGGTAAAAACTGGCATCAACTCCCTCAAGAAATAACTAATCAAAACTCTACCTCTCTTTTCAAAAAACACATCAGAGAACATCTTAAAGCACAGTGGTTGTGTCCTTGTGCTAATCCTGACTGAAACCATGTCCTCATTTACCTAATTTTCCTCCCCTTTCCCCTTACTGAGCTCCTCACAAACACTTTTAATAGTTTGAGATTTATATCTGAGAAGTAGACTTTACCAGCAACCTTTTTTAACTTCATCTTGTGTTATTTTTTCTGTTTTATAAGTCTAATACAGTAGTATATATTAGTAGTAGTGTTATAGTTTCTGTTTTATAAGTCTAATACAGTAGTATATATTATAAGTTTATCTCCTATTTTTAGTATTTCTTTTGTGTTGAAATTGATTTTTCTTTTTTACCTTGTATTGTTTACTCATATTAATGCTTTATTTGCCAAATCATTGTTTATTGCCTGTACTGGAGCTTTTCTCCCCGGGCCTCTACTGAAAACGGATACATGTCCAGCTAGACTAGCCCGGTCAACAAATGTAAAATAAAATAAATAAATAAATAAACTACAAGAATCAATCAGGGGAGGTTAGAAAAAATTGAGAAGGGAGACTAGAAAAGCAATTTTCAGCATAACAATGGGAAGACATTTGTATAGCTCCCAAGTATGCAACAAAGTCCAGAAGGATTAGGATCTTTGTTTGGAAATGTTTACATAAGGTGTATGTGCTTTGTGCTTTTAAACCACTGTGTTCGTGTGCATTTTGGATTAAACTTCTGTTGAGTGGACCAGATGCTTTCTGGTGCCTTTCTACAGGTATTTTTATATCCTAAGCAGACTTCAAAGAATTTTTCCTCAGGAAGACAGCAAATACTGGAGGTGTGATGCGGAAGAAAGAGGTAATTGGTAACATATATTTTGGGAGTGTAATGAGCTGGCAAGTTTTTTAAATTCTCTACAGAGGACTCAGTCAGAAATATTGGGTGAACAAATGGTTGTAACAAAGGAAATGATTCTCTTGAGCTCAGACATGGGATCTGAATTGCCTAGACATAGTAAGGCCTTGTAAACTAAAAAATGCAATTACTAGAAAATGTAAATCAAAGCCTAAAGCAAATGTATTTGAAGCGGGAAAGTTAGACCGTGACAGAGCCCATTTTCAGCAAAGGCCCAGGGAGAAACACTCCAGACGCGTGTCTTTGGAATGTGGAAGGAAACAAGAGCATCCAGAGGAAACCCACATGAATGCAGGGAGGACATGTACACTCCAAACAGAAGGTGGACCAGGTGAGAATGGAACCGGAGAACCTCTTGCTATGAGGCGACAATGCTAACCGCTGCACAACTACACCGCAAAAATAATTGGAAGAGGGATCTTTAGAGAAGGAAAGTAGCAAATCACATAGAAATAAATGGAAATTGTGAAAACAATGCATATATAATAATGTTCAGGAGGTGGCGGAGTGAGGTTTAAGGGAAGGCAGGAATTGAGCAAATTATGTAATGTTGGACTGAAGATAGTTACAAAGAAAGAAAATATATGTAATGTATAACGTATGTAAATGGGAAAAATGTTAATATGACTTGTTCTCTTTTCTGTTAATGTATGTTTGTTTACACCTTGTGATAACTTAATAAAAGTGTTTAAAAAAGTTCAGCAATGAAAGTCACCACCTTGAGCTGACTCCAAGTTGTTCCTTTTTAGCAGCATTGAGATATTTTGGTTCTACTAGTAATCTCTGCACATCTGCAGATGAAGGGAAGGGCTCAGACTTGTAACAGACTTGTTGTTGACAAAGAATAATGCCTCTGTCATCTAGTCCAAGTGCTTCATTGTATGGGCTAGTAAAAGTAGTCCTGATCCTGAAGCAGTACTTATAGGTATTTACTGTTACACTATTTAACTGTAGATAGTTTATGGCATTTCACTGTAGAAATTGAAACAGTTATTTGATCATATTAAAGTAAATGCAGTAATTATTTATTTATTGTCATTGGTTAACCGGGTTGGTCCAACTGAGCCAATGGTCCATTTTAGGGGGAGACCCAAGGAGAAATGCTCCAATTACAAATTAGTCATAAAAAAGAAATTACAGTCATACAAAAAGGAAATTACATCTCAAAAGAGTTAATACAACAATAGATAATAACACAATAAAAACGTTTTGTAGAGGTTTTGTAAAAATGAAATGAAATAATGTGCAGTATACACATGATGGTGAGGAAGCTAGGGGAAAACAACGGAGTTATGTACACATAGAGGGAGCTGGAGGAGGAAGCTAGGGGAAAACAAAGTAGTTATTTACACATCATGTAAATAAAAAAGAATATTGAATATTATAAGGCTTTTTTTCTGGTAAGTAGGATACCCTTGGCAGTCTTATGTCTGGTTTACATGTCACTGGAAGACAATGTCATAAAGAGAAATGGCTTGGAGAAAGTGTTTTCTGAAAGCATTCAAGTGCTTTCTCACCTGAGACATCTATAAAGACAGAAAAAATAAAATAGCACTTACTAACAGCACAGGCTGTACCATGCATCTTAGCATGACTAACCTTTTTTTTTGGTTAAGTCTAGCCTGTCTATGTGGTTATCAACTTAGAACTTTTGTTCTTACTAGGAAGCAAAACTTCAATATTTGAAGATGAACACAGTTTTGTGTGTTATTATTAAGTCAATAGGTTTTAGAGGGGGTTTGGAGGGTCTGTTTGTTCTGTTTGAGGGCTTTCAAAATAAATAAATAAATAAATAAATAAATAAAAAGTTATGCAAGATGTGGCATAGGTGCAAATGGATATGAGAAGAAACAAGTGTATAAAAGACCAACCTGCCGAACAGTATACGCATGTAACATAAAAGCTGGAACTAGACATTTAACAAAGAAGCAAGTTATACATAAAAGCTGGTAATAATAACTATATAAGAAAATGATGCTTTCTGTAATGTCTTTTAATCTGAATTGTCTTACAGATAAATATAAAAAAGAAAGAGTAGTGAACTAAATTAAAAAATGTAGAGGCAAAAAGCTATGTTTCAGAAGACACTTGGAAAGAACTGAACATGTGAATTTGATAAAAAAAATTAAGTGGAATATCTGGGGCAAAGGAAAAGAGGAGCATTTATATTAATTGCAAGAGGAGCTCCAATAGTGATAGAAGAGGAAAAAAATAATAGAAGATACATAGTACTAAGGGGCTATTGGCTAGGGAGGAAGATTACACTGGCATGCATTTACATTCCACCTAAAATTGCTGTAATGGAGCTGACTGGAATTTGGTTTGCAACTGTGAAGATCTGTCTAGGGGGTCTAGAAGGGAAAATATAACAAAGGAGGGTAGATGTTTGAAGAAATTTATGAACATTTTTGGCATGGAAGATGTGAATTTAGTACTAGGAGTTCAGAGTGAATTTACATAGTCACTGAGATAAATAAACTGGGCTAGGCTAAATAGATTTTATATCTCACAGAAACGTGCATTTAATTGAAGGTCTTGATATGCACCCAATAACTATTTCAGATCATGTGCCAATAATAACTAAAATAAAAATAAAAATAAGACAATGGCACTTTCCCACCTATTGGTTGAAAAGAGAGGAATGTAAGGAATGGGTTTTGGAATTAATTCAGGAGCTACTAGAGAATATAGAAATTTCTTCTGAAAATATAGCCAGGGAGTGGGATAAAATTAAAGTGGCGTTTAAAACTAGGGTTAAATAATGGAAAGGGAGACGTGGTCACGAAGTAATAAGAGTTATTTTGAGGGACTGACAAATGTTAAAGTGTTGCAAAATAGGGGGAGTCTCTCAGAACAAGAAAAGGAGCAGCTGCAGAATGCTAAACCGAAAATAAGGGATTACCTCAATAGTATGCACAAGTTTAAAAAGATTGCTGTTAAGCAACTGTTTTTTGATAATAATTCTAGACACAAAAACTTTTAGCACAAAGACTCAGGCAACAGAAAGTGGAAAGGGCTGTCACCAAGCTTAGGGAGGCTATAACAAGGAAGATAACAAGAGATCCTGTAGAAGTATCAGAAATATTTTGGAAAGTTTAGGAAAGTTTGTATAAAGCAGAGAAATATGGAAATCAAGAAAGGTACACGTGGAAATGTTTATGGAAGAATTAAATATGCCAAGGTTAGAGGTAGATGAGGCTCAATTACTAACAGGATAGGAAGAGATGAGGTAAAAATGGCTATGTATAGCCAATCTGCAGGAAAGTCCACAGAAATACATGGTATTCGTTTGGAAGTTAGGAGAGAAAAAATTATAAAGATCTGGAAGGTTTTGTTTAACAGTATTTTAAGAGAAAGAGAAGTACCAGCATCCTGGAAGAAAACAGTGGTAATGGTAATATGTAAAAAGGGTAAAGATCCATTGGATCCAGCTTCATACAGACCCATTTCAATACTAAACCATGAATATAAAGTGTTTATGTCTATAATGGAAATGTGATACCAAAATTAATACTTATGGATCAGTGTGATTTTGTGGAGGGGAGGCAAACATTTGACATTAACAGAACACTGATGATCCAGATGGAAGCAGAATGTAAATAAATACCACTTTTATCAGTGGGTCTTGATGCAGAAAAAACATTTGACAGAGTAGACTGGGACTTCATGAGCAGGGCAATGGAAGCATTTGCTTTCCCTGATACAATTATAAGGTTGATTAGAAGTGTATATGAGGGATCGGAGGTGAAAATTAAAGTGGATGGGGTCCACTCTGATAATTTTTGCTTGAGTAGAGGAACCAGACAGGGTTGTTTGCTTTCCCCTTTGCTGTTTGCATTATATTTAGAACCATTGGCAAAGAAAATAACGGACTCAGAAATTCAAGGATATAATTGGTATGGTAGTCAGGAAAAGCTGTCTCTATTTGCAAATGTTATTATTTTATACATAACAAAACCCAAAAGAGATATTACTACTAATACTACTACTAGTGCTGGTCTTTCATTTAGGATGCCGCTATTCCTTTGTCTTTACCCATATTTTAATATCAATCTTTGATAGGAAAGGCAATCTCTAGCCTGCAGTCCAAATGAATTCTTGGCCTCATCCCATTCTATTACCTTTCCCTTTCTAATTATTTGCTCCCAACACCTTGGTTCCTTTGCCAGTTTTCTCCAGTAAATTCCAGCTCCCTCTTGCCTATTCTCTGTATCCTTAATTGCAGTCATCCCTATCTGCAGAATCTCCTTTCTCCATTCCCATGTTGGCTTTGTTCTTAGAATACTTTCTGCTACTTTATGAATATAATATTCCTTATGATTATTGTTATTTTCTTTAAAGGTCTGCATCCAAAATCCCAGTCACTCCATGTTTCTTGAGCTTCCCCCATTTCATCACTACTACTTTTACACTTTGGTCTGCTGGGCAATACCGGCCTGTTGCATAATTTAGCCTTACATATTAGTTTTTTTCTGCCATTTTGGTGCTCTGGCCTGCCTCATCTGTCCATTCTAGTTTAATCCTCCATTCCCATTTCTATTTCCATTGGAGACTCTGGATTTTCCTGACGTCACTGAAAGGCAGTCACCCCTACCCACCTCTCCAACCGAGCTTACTTATTCCCCAGTAGTTTCTGGTGCCATTTTTAAATAACTTATTGTCAAGACTACAGCTGGGTCTCTTAATAGTGTACTCACCACTTAAGTAAACTGTATTTCAAGGACTGTTGATTACGTGCATTTCTATGCAACACATTTTATTGAATGTCACTGAATAATTAGAGATACTCCAACTTAGTTCTATCATATGCAGTGCTTTGCTAGTTGTATTGTGTGAGCTAAGCTGTTTTGTTTATGGTGCTTAGCCTGATCTCATTGTGAAATGTGTAATGTGGTCGCTATCACAAACCAGGATAGTGTGGTCACTATCCCCAACCAGGACTTTAGTGTATCATTATAAAATCAACAGTGTCTGAGTTTATCATAGGTGTTAATTGTGACGTTTCACTGTTATATTCAAATATGGTGTATGTACAGTACTTCTACCTATTTCTTTTACTACTTTAATATGTATGAGCCATTAGGAATAGGTTGTACTAGCAGCAACTGACATTGATACATGCCTGGTACCTATTGTACTTTACATATTTCTTTACAAATTTAATGTTGAATGCTGCTATTTGATAAATTGTAAAAGCAAGAAGTGCATTTGATGCAAATCTGCTTCCAAGTTAATGTATTGTTCTGCTGTTTAAAAATTGGTCATCGTTGCTGTTATCATAAAGACAGTACTAGCGATAACTGCATTTGATCTGTATCTACTGCCATTTTTATAGTATTGTGTTGCTTTAAACTATCTCAGAATTTTAGTCATTAGGTTTTAACATTGAAAATAAGATCAATTTGTTACTTTACACTGTAATTGCAGTCTACCTCATAAGCTCTACATTGTTCTCTCTCTTTACCTACTATCGCTTTTACACTTTAGCTCTCAGCTATTATCCTCTATAGAAATCCTATCTGCCTATCTCCAACACTGCTATCCATTTACCTTCTGGTACTACCCACCTTTCCCTCATTAATCCTGTATATATTTTTTCTTTATTGCAGATCTCCCATTGGCATTGGCCCCCCTGAAAGTTTGCAGGTAACTCCCATGAAAGCGGGCCACCAACAAAACGTGTCCTGAAGACACTACAGTGTATTTCCTATGGGATACCAGCATATAATATCACTGGTCAAAGTGTAAAGCCTGTGGGTCTTTTACTTATTTATTTATTTTTAGTGGCATGCACACTTACAAGGAAACAGCAGTCCCTTAACCTATCCTTCCTCCCACTCCCCAAAGTTATTGTGTCTTTCTCTCTCTCCCATATGACTGTACTCAAACAGAGTTTCAGCAGGTCTGTTATGTTAATTTAATACACTAACTCTACTACTTTTACAGTTTGGTCTTTTGGGTGGCACTGATCTGTTGCATAATTTAGCCTCACATGGCAGATAGTTTTTTTCTGCCATTTTGTTGCTCTGGTCTGCCTTGTCATTTCAACCTGCTCTGTTCACCCTCTCTATGGTCAGGCACATGCTGATCCCCTACCCTACCTCCAATTCCCACCCACCCAAACTATCTCTAACATTATACTTAAACACAACCACACCCACCCAACCAACATCCAATTCTATCACACAACACCTACCATTACCACACCCCATCACTAACAATCCCCCATCCCTCACTCCATCTAACCCCTCTCTGCCTAACCATCCAGCTAAAAGAACACAACAAAATACTCTCAAGCACCTTACCAAATTGCCTACATATACTACTCACTCATTATATCTTCAGCTACTAACATTTCACACAAATAATTTATCTTAACACGAAACCCTTAAATATAGCACTTCTCCGTATCACTACCAGCTCACTGCTTATACTCTTACATTCTCTCGCCTCATATGACACTCCACTACAATCCACTTCTCCCTCTCCCTCTCCCTGACAAACCTCCTCATTTTACAATGCATACAGTTCACAACACTCTGCTATAGCTCCAACCTTTTTCCACACCACCTACATCATCTATCACACATTCAAATTCCTTCCTTAACAAACCCCATCTCCAGTCTCTCAGAGATTCTCTAAACTTCAATATAAGCTTTCCAAACTCCTTCTACACATAATTAAGCAATTAAGCTGCTCTGGAGACATACATCCTAATCCTGGTCCCACTCCCAAAAACAGTGCAGTACTGATCTCCTCGCCATCAAAACTTACTATACTCCACCAAAGAAACAAATCTTTCCTTCTTCTCCTTATAACAACTGTAAGAAGCGCAGGTAACAAAGTTCATAATCTACATGTCCTACTATCCCACTAGTCCCCCAACACTGTAATATTAACAGAAACATAGCTTAAACCAAATATCAGCAGAAATGAAATCACTGTCCCCGGATACAGTACAAAAGTGGGGGTGTAGCAATCTTATTCAAAGATCACCTTACACTTGACCTTCTTGACCTAACCATTCCTGACTTTGAGAATGAAGTTAACAATTAACCCCAACAAACACCTTAACATCACAGGTGGATACATTCCACCAGGCAACAATATGACCACACTTGAAAGCATACTACAATGGACCTCCAAGTCTCTCCCACAAGAAACTATTCTGATTGTTGACTTTAATATTGATTGGATCCTTTGCTCCTCTCTAAACCCAACATCTCATGTTAACATTTATGGCTTCACTCAACACATCTCCTACTAGGACCAATAAAACTTCCAAGCGTCAATCCATCCTTGATTGGATTTTACTTAACAAGCCTAATCTATCATCCCACTCAGGCTGTCTCCCTGACAGCCTGAGTGATCATAACCCAACCTTTTTCCTAAGAAACTGCATTCATCAGACTTGCCAAACCTCCTTCCGTCTAATCAGAAACAAAAAAACTTTGATCCAAAAAGGTTTCTCTCTGCCCTAAAAAGCTGCAACTGGGAACTGCTAAGAGACCTGTCCTTGGAAGATGCTGTTCTCTCCTTCAACTCCACCTTCCTAGACATACTTAACTACCATGCACCACCTAGAAACACTACAGTGAAATCAAACTATGCACCCTGGATAAGTAAAAAATCCAGATCCCTACTCAAAGCTAGAGATAAGGCCTGGGAGCAGTTTCTTAAATAAAATCCCACAAACTAAACATATCTTCCTGGTATTTCAAAATAAAGCAAAAAAAAAAAATAGTAAAATTAGACAAATGCAACTACTACCACAATATCCAGAATAAACATCAAAGTAACCCACAAAAGTTCTGGGCTGCAGTTAACAATATATTACAACCACTCCCACCCCAACAACAGCTAGCAACTTCAAGAACTTAGCAACTCAGTTTAATAATTACTTTACAGAAAACATCCAACCTCTTGCAAACACTCAGACCAACTCCAACCAAACCCCTCCTTTCTCAAACCATAACAGTACATACCTACAAAATAGGCAGTTTATATTAAACCCAGTCTCCATTAATACCATTAAAAATTACTAAAGAAAATTAAGCCAACTACCTTAGCTACAGATAATCTCCCTGCTGCATGCAAATTACAGTAAAAGCAATTGCATACCCTGTATCCATACTCATAAACAGGTCATTATCTGAAACACAAGTCCCTGCTGTCTGGAAAATCTCCCACATTCTACCATTACATAAAGGAGGTAATTCTACAGAACTAACAAACTATCACCCAAATGCCATCCTATCCCCTCTATCCAAAATTCTTGAAAGGATTGTACATACCCAACTTATGGACTACCTCTTACACACAAATTCCTATCAAACACCCAACATGGTTTTTGCCCCTCTCACAGCACCATCACAACCCTAATACCCTTTACAAACACAGTTAACCAGCATAGAAACAATGGTCAATTTGTATAGGCCATATTCCTGGACCTGTCCAAGGCCTCTGATATGGTCAACCACAGCAAAATCATCAATATTCTCTCCACCCTAAACCTCAGCAACCCTGCTATTACTTGGTTCCAAAGTCATCTAGCAGGGTGTCAGCAGGCTGTCTGCTGGGAACAATACCTTTCACCCTTTGTTGAGTCACCTTAGGAGTTCCACAAGGCTCCATCCTTGGTCACCCTTCTATTCTCTCTCCACCAATCAGCTCCATTCTGCTACACTCAATGCCTCAGTGGTTCAGCATACTGATAACTCTACTCTGATATGCTCTGCCTCATCCCACAAAAACCTCCATACCATTACACAAGATTCCTTATCTATTGAAACTTAGTTGATCAGCTCCCAACTCATTCTAAATACCAATAAAACAAAACTTATTTTCTGCCCAACCAGGACTACCTCCCCATCCCCAAACTTCAGTATCTTCTCCAAAAATAAAACTATTATCACCCCAACAACTCAACCAAATTGCTAGGAGGAGAAATTGATAATATCCTGAAATATAGCTCAAACCATTAAAAAAGCCCATGAGAAACTTGGTCTCCTATATAGAAACAAAAACTTTCTAACAAACACAAAGGCCACTATTGCTAGAACACACTTCTTGTCAAATCTTTTATACTCCTCCCCAGTTTTAACCAACCTATGCAATACCGGTGTAGCCAAACTCGAAGCCTGTTACAATTAAATCTCCAAGTTTACCACTAATGCCTCATATAAGTCACATCACTGTTTATCACTTAAGCAGCTCAAGTGGCTTCAGCTCCCTCAACTCCTTCACTTTAGTCAAATAATCTTCACCCAGGAAATAATGAATCAGGAAAATACCTACTCCGAAAGATCTCATACAACCCTATTCCACCTCAAGATCCCTTCGTTCAATATTACAATTTAAAAAACTCCTAAAAACACACCTTACAAATACCTGGCTCTGCAACTGCCCTGGATAGCCTATTCTTCTTTTCCACTTTATTAATAAGATTCTTTCAACTCTGTCTACTAGTGATATTTGACCACATTTGGAAGGTTCTCTTTTAACTGTACATAATTATATGTATACAATCACTATGTGTATGCTACTGTATATGTTTTGAGATAATTACTCTTACTCTACTTATGTTATTCAACCACTGTTTTGTATGTATTTTATTTCTGGAACTCTACTCTACTTATGTTATTCAACCATTGTTTTGTATGTATTTCATTTCTGGAGCTTTTTCCCTCCGGGCCTCTGCTGAAGAAGGACATGTGTCCAGTCAGACATTCCCGGTAAACAAATGAAAAATAAAACAAATAAATAATAAATCATCATCTTTTTCCACTTTGAGTTATAGTTTTCTGCTTTTGCTATGTATAGGAGTCTTAACTGTGTTGTGAAATATCCCTTCAAATTGGGTAATCCCAATCTGCCTTGTTCTGTTGGAAATATATGCTTATCCCACTTGACTCTTGCCATCCCTGCCACCTCACCCAGATAAAATCATTCAGCTGTTTATTAATTGCTATCCATAACTTCTCTGGTTGATAAAAATATGCCCGACCTGTGTATAAAACTAAAGGGACTAAAACCATTTTCACTGCTTGTATCTTGCTATCCATATACATAAAACAGAGTTTCCAATTTCTCAATTTTTGTATTATATTTTGTTTAGTCTCTTCCCATATATCCTTAGCTAACATAAAAGAATCCTTTTTAATCCATACTAAGTACTTCATTTTATCATGTTCACACAAATTTGGTTATTGCTGAACCAATTTGTGTGTGGGTACATAGTTTAGAGCTATTGCCTTTTTGTTTTATCTTCATTAATTTTGTAACGGAAAAAGACTTGAAACTTTCTCAGAATGTTCTACAACACTAGAATGTCATTTTCTGGTTTTATCAGGTACAAAATAATCATCTTCAAATAAAGTCAACTTTTCTTCATTACCATACCAATTATATCCTTGAATTTCTGAGTCCCTTATTTTCTTTGCCAATGGTTTTAAATGTAATGCAAATAAAGGGGAAACAGGACACCCCACCTGGTTCTTCTGCTCATACAGAACTTATCAAAGAGGACCCCTCCACTTTAATTTTCACATCTGATCACTCATATATCCTCCTAAGCAATCTTATTATATCAGGGAATGCAAATGCTCCCATTGTCCTACTCATAAAATCCCAGCTTACTCTGTCAAATGCTTTTTCTGCATCAAGACCCACCAACAACTGATGTATTTTCTTATATTCTGCTTCCCTCTGCATCATCATTGTTCTATTAATGTTGGCAAATGTTTGCCTCCCCTCCACAAAACTACACTGATCCATATCTATTAATTTTGGCATCACCTTTGCCACTCTTTCAGCCATTATAGACATAAACGCTTTATAATCATGGTTTAGAATCAAAATATGCTTATATAAAGCTGGATCTGATGGGTCTTTTTACCATCTTTAGATATTACAGCCACCACAGTTTTTTTTCCAGGATGTTGGTGCTTCTCTTCTCCTTTTAAAATACTGTTAAACAAAACCTTCCAGATCTTTATCTCTTTCTTCCCTTATGGTTTCCAAACTTCCACAGGAATACCATCTATTCAAGGAGACTTTCCTGTAGATTGGTTATGCATCACCATTTTTATCTCAACTCCTCCTATCCTAACTGTAATTCATCCTCATCTAATCTTGGCATATTTAATTATTCCATAAACATTTCCATGTGTACTTTTTCTTGATTTTCATATTTCTCTGCTTTATACAGATTTTCATAAATTTTCCGAAATATTTATACTACCTCTACAGGCTATTTGGGTATTTTCCTTGTTACTGGCTCCCTAAAACTTGGCAACAACCATTTCTACTTTCTGTTGCCTGAGCTGTTGTACCAAAAGTCTGGAGTTAATATAAAAAAAAACAGTTGCTTAACAACAATCCTTCTAAACTCGTGCATATTACTGAGGTAATCCCTTATTTTCTCTTTAGCTCTCTGGAGTCATGCTTCAGCTTCTGCAATACTTTAACCATTCTCAGGCTGTCTAAAAAAACTCTTGTTACGTCTTAACCATATGTTTTTTTCTACCCTATTTTTAAACTCCACTTTCATTTTATCCCACTTCATAGCTGTATTTTCTGAAGAAAGTTCTATCCTCTCTAATAAATCCCAAATAATTTCCACTACCAATTCCTTAAATTCCTCTCTGTTTAACATATAGGTGCATTTTTATTTTAGTTATTACTGGTGCATGATCTGAAATAGTTATTGGATATGTATCACAACATTCAGTTAAATGCAAATGTTCCTGTGAAATATAACTTCTGTTTAACCTAGCCCTGTTTTTATACCTTGTGGATTAGTCCAAGAAATCTACCAGCCACAACAAGGAGCATCTCACCATGGGTAGGCTAATCCTGCTGCCCTGGCTCCCCCATCAGTTGAAGTGCATATTACACACATGGACAGAGACAAATTGTGTTCATTGTAGCTAACTGTGTTTCTAGTTGAGAATGTAGATCACCTGCTGACAGCTGTTTTAAAGGGTCTACTGTTATCTGAGCGATGTCCCTTTGAAACATAACCATATACACCATGCAGTTCAAGGTTCAAATGGCGAACATACTGGATGCATAAACATGCTTCCCCAATCCGTCCATCATCTTAGAGTCCTTGTTTGGAGGATCAATGGACTACGTGTCCTCAGGAACATTTTTCTTAGTGGCAGCAGCCACAACAATGAAGTGAACAAGGGGTTATTTACTCCAAAATGGTCTTTCTTTGGTAGTATGTAAAATCCTATCTGTTTTTCTTAAATTGGCTCTGCCACATCTGATTCTTTCCATACCTTGGAATAAACCATGTCAACTAGCTTATCTAGAGGTGGCACTACATATATGTTGTGGTGGGAGGGGGGATTATAGGCCTCTTGTAAGATTTGTTCTTCTGGGGAGGTATGGTCTGCTGGTCATATGCCCCTCTGCCTCATCATCTTTAATGTCTCACTAAAGGAATGCAAATTTGTGGTCATTAATGCAACAGACTTATGAAAAACATTAGACAAAGAAATCTTTGGCCATTTGGAAAAAGAAGCAACTGAGGAAGTGTGAAAATATAAACAACAAAATCTACAGATTTCTGAAAAGTATAAACAAGTAATATGGACATGGGAAAGAAAGAGAGATCTGATATGGTGCAATACTTATGCAAAAGAGAAAGGGAAACTGATAAAGGCAAAGGCATCCAGATATGGAAAATTTCAAAATAAATAAGAAAAGATCACAAAGGGGGAATGTAGAACAGAAGATCAGTAGAATACCTGCAAAATGAATTTAGTGTAGAAAGTCTAACACAGGTCATGCCACAGCACGCTGGAACAATGAGTCTATCATGTAAAGAGAAACAGGAAGAGCGGGAGACATTGGAAGAAGAAATATGGACATGGGAAAGAAAATGAGATTTAATATAGTGCAATATGTATGCAAAAGAGAAAGCAAAACTAATCAGTACTAAAAGAGCCGCACCAAAGATATAGAAATACAGTCAAATGCATCCAGATATGGAAACTTTTGCAATACAAAAAGTTAGAAAACAAAGAGGAAAGTAGAAAGTGGATTAGTAATGGAGAAGTTAAAGAAATAGAAACTTAAGTTAAGGATTACCTGTGAAATGTAGGATTTTGTGTAGAAAATCTAACAGTAAAAACAAAAAATTCTCCTGGAGTCAAAGGACCTCCCAACCAAAAACCAATGTAAACAGCAAAAAAGAAGAAGCCAGAAGTCCGCCACAACTTGCCTTTAATCAGCAACAAACAGCAAAGCTTTTGAGTATCACACTTCATCAGTAATTCAAACAGACAATTCAGTGCATTAAATAACACAAAGCAGCCAATCATTACTCAACTCATTAATTATAAAATTGCCCTATTCAAATTTAAAATGCCCATTTCAAATGTAAAACATACTTTATATAAAAAATCTCTATAAAAAACGTAGCTAAAATACACTAATAAACATATAATTAATACATTTCATTTATATATTATTCTGCATGTCTCTTAAGACAGGTTTAATACTTACAGTGCTATTCAGACCTGGGGGGTGACTGGCCCTAAAATAATTTATCCATCTGTATTCAGATAGCTCTGTCTTATTGACCATGTCACCACTACTTTTATTCAAGAATACTACCTGTAAAATTCTAAATTTAAACTTATGCCCTACACCCTCCATCTCTACATGTTTTGCCAGATAACATCACAGCATGACAAAATCATGGCTCCCCAAATTAATGAGAAACCAGTTGATTGGAAAGCATCTGATCAGTTGCCGTATAAAGATACTTTGGAGCCTTCAGTAGGAAACCAGTACAAAAGTTGAGCTGAAGTTGCACAACAAAGCAAGGAACAGGAAACTGTGGCAAATCTGACGCAATCAATGTTGTGGAGTGACAGGCCAGTGAGTTATCATATGAAAGAGCAATGGATGTCACAGGATGAAACGGAAGAGAATATGGAACAGCAAGATCATTTGCAACTTTTTGTAGAATGGCAGCAGGAAACATAGAACATAGAATGTGCCCTTGGTTTAGAAGAAAATTATCTAAGGGAAGAGTTGTTTGATTTAATAGAGATGTGCATATTAAGATCAATGAAAGAAACAGAATACAGAAAGTCAATAAGAACCAAAATGTTGAAAGTTTGATAAACACAATAATCCAGACTGTTGATAGAAATTCATGTGGTATAACAGAAGTAAATAGGATGTATTACTGTGCAGCTAAATTAAAAACAAAGTCTTACCACAAAACACTGCACAGTAAGGGAAAGGAAGGGGAGAAATCAAATATCATCATGGAAGTACTAAACAGATAAAAACTATAAAGCAATAAGTCACTGTTAGAAGTGTACAGGAGAGGGAACATGTCAACAAAAATACTTACAAAGATAGACATGATAAAAGCAATGCACGATATCAGAACAGACCAGGATATATTGTGCACTATTGTTAATAATACACTAAAGATATCATCACACACAGAAAAACTTAGAAGACATGCAGAAAAATATAAAGGAAAAGTGCAAAATAAGCAATTTAGTGATGACCAAAAAAAAAGTTTTATAGAGAATTGGGAAACAAGGCAAAAAGAATAGAAACATCATCAAAAAAAGAAGAAATAGACACATTTTGAGAAATACATGTGAAAATCCTGTGGAACATAACAAAGATGTTTTGTGGATAGAAGAAGAAAAATAAAGAATGGGAAGTTCAAATGTACAGGCTTTGAAATGGGATGAAGTAATGGCCACAGAAAATGAAACAAAATTAAGAAAAACTCCTAATTAGAACCCCCCAGGCCTAGATACAGTACCTAACTTCTGGTTAAAAGTATTAACATCTTTACATGAAAATTTAGCCATGAGTAAGAACGATTTATATGTGCACTCTGAACAGATGCCAGCCTGATTAACAACAGGAAAAATGATACTCCTCTTTAAGAGTGAACCTGCAAGCTATCCTAAAAATTACAGACCAGTAACTTGCCTTCTGATGATGTATAAAAATTATACACTGGAATTGATGCAGACAGAGTTTATAGTCATCTAGAAGAAAATTCAATCATGGCAATAGAACAAAAGGGTAAGAAAAGAAAGTCATATGGAACAAAGGATCATTTATTGTTAAAGTCATAATGGAGAATTATAAAAAGGGGAAAAATCTAAGTATGTCATGGATAGACTACAGAAACATTTGACAGCATCCCAAATTCATGGATAAAAGAGGGCTTACAAATGTATAAGATATACCCTACATCAACCGGTTACGTTATAGTGACCATGAAACAGTGGCAAACCACTTTGCAGCTAAGCCATGATAAACGACAAATTATTATCCCAGAGATAAAACTTGAAAGGGGGTATTCCAGGGTGATTCTTTGTCACTGCTGCTCTTTTGTCTTGCCCTTAACCCATTAAGCTGTCTACTTAGATCATGGCTATAGCTTGCCTCTCAGAAAACAACAAAGTTTAAAGACTTTTCATCTAGTTTTGGTGGGTGATTTAAAACTGTAACGTTCATCAGATGAGGAACTAAAAGCACAACTGCAAGTAGTCAAAACTTTCTCAGATGATGTAAGAATGTCATTTAGTCTTGATAAATGTGCAAAAGCAACCTTTAAAGCAGGAAAGCTGCAGCACCAATAAAATTTGAGCCTAGAACAGAAATGTGATATAAAAGAACTTGAGCAAGAGGAAGTGTATATATATTTGGGAATTGATGAAGTATCAACAGCAAAACATGAACAAATGTAAATAAAACTTAGTAAAGAATATTTTAGAAGACTAATATCAATACCGATAACAGCCCCGATATGCAGGAACAAAGTCCAAGCAATAAATCAATTTGCACTTCCTGTTCTAACTTACAATTCTGGGGTGATTGACTGGCCCCAAAAGGTATTGGATCAGACGGACAGGAAAACAAGAAAAATGCTTCATGCTTACCAAATGATTTATAAATATCATTATATACCAAGATTATAAATTTCCTGTTCTGAAGGAGGTATGGGCCTCCTCAAAACTGATTACATGTATATATATATATATATATATATATATATATATATATATATATATATATATATATATATATATATATATATACAATCACAGGACTGCATACATATCTGCTGATCCAAATACAATGAAAGTTTTAAAATTTGAGGAGAATTAGTTGTGTCCTCTGCTTAGTTTAGCAGAAGTATATCGGTGTCAAAAGGGAATGGAAATCAAACCAGAAGTGCATAAAACTCGGGCAGCAAATGTATGTGCCAAAAAACAAAACAAAGAATATAAGGTGAAGGATCAGACAAGAATGCAAGAAATGTGGAAAATACATAAATATAGCTGCAAGTACAGAAAACTTCTGGAACAACCCCATGTTGATCAGAATCTAATGTAGGAATGGTTAAGGAGAGGTGAATTTAAAGCAAAAGATGAAAGGTTAATATTGATGGCCTGGGACAGTGGACAACATACCCATTGGCTTACAAAGTCCACTGAACATGTTGGTGAAACAGACAAATGCAGGTTTTGTAAAACAGAATTGGAAACTGTCTCAACTCTTGTTGCTGGGTATGATAGTCTAATGGCAGAAGGTCTGTAAACTGTAAGGCATAATATGGCAAGACTGTTGCATTGGAGATTGTGCAAATATTATAATATTGAATTACCTGAGAAGCATTGGAAACATGACTCACAAAGCATTATAGAAAATGATGAAGTTTATATCACATGGGATAACTCACATGAGTTTGTCTCTCTATTGGACTGATTCAAGCAGTGTCTTCTGCGACTGTGCAGTCCTTTCTATCCTCTCAGCAGAGGCAGGCAGATCTTGGTCTAGTATTCTGGGCATGGATCTTCTTGAGGGCTCTGTTATCCTCTGCTCTCCTTGCCAAGATGGTTTTATACACAGTGAGAGCTTCCTTCACTTCCTGTTTCCAAGTAATCTTGTCTGAGCCGACAGAATACCAGGTGTTCATGCTGATGGAGAAAGCACTGAGGTCATGCTTGCATATGTCCTTGTAGCACAATTTGGGTCATGCTAATGGCCTCTTTCCAGACTCCAGTGCTCCAAAAAGGAGTTCTTTTGGTATTCGGCCATCCATCACTCGAGACATGACCCAACCAACTCATACTGTACATCTTTGTTTCAGGAGGGTGAACATGGAGGTGGCCATCCTCTCAAGCACTGTGCTGTTGGGGGTCTTGTCCTGCCATGAGTTACCAAGTATGCACCTAAGGAAGTGCATGTGGAATACATTGAGCCGCTGCTCCTGTTTTGAGTGGAGTCCATGTTTCATATACATCGCATACAGTAATGTGCTCAAAACACAGGTTGTGCACAGTGAGTTTATTATTAGCCCACACTCTCTTTGTCAGCCTGGAAAACATTGTGTCTGCTTTTACAATGTGCTTGTTGACACATCTCTCAACCTGGAAACATCAAAAATCTGGAAAAAGGTCTACGAAAAATAGGTATGAATCTGTATGCTGATTAGCATAAAATGTGCATACATAATTATGTAGCCCCCCACCACTCAATGGAATTGTGGGATACCAGCTTTTAAATGCAAACTGAAGAACAGACAACCAAATATGATCAAGAAACACAACATAAGCAGAAGAACAATAGTGTTTTATTTATATTAATATTTTAACTTGTGCAAAACTAAAATACAAATTTCTTTTATAAAAATAAAATTAACTGTGGGTGCGGGCTGCTCTTCAGCCTTCTTTATTAAATAACACAAAATATAAACCAGAACAAAGTTGTTTTATTTGTATTATTAACATTTGAACTTGTATAAAACTTTGAACTTGTATAAAACTAAAATACAATTATCTTATATAAAAATAAAATTAACTTGTACTAGTCTACTACTATACACATATAAAACAATCAAACAAATTATTTCTAATAAGTACTACACTAACTGGTATAAAATTTAAATAAATAATTAAATATTAAATAAGGTCTGGCTTCTTAACTGGTATAAAATAAAACTGAAATAAATACAAATCAAACTTTTACCTGTTAATTAACTAACTACTGAACTAATACAAAGTAAACTCAGAGCTCACACAGAGTGAAAATGAAACAAAAATGGCAACCAAATAAAATAACTAATTCTTTTTAAATACTCGGTCACAGTCTCACAGATCATGGATTACTTCCTCTTGCTCTTCACCTTCTTCAGTGATGGCCTCTGGCTCTGGGTCTGGGTCTGGTAGTGCTGCCTGGAGGTCATGTTCTCTATTGTAAGCTGCAGTTGCCCTTTTTTGCTGTTTGTAGAACAGGTGGTGGGACTTCCACAGAAAAACAGTCACTGTCCTCATTCATTTTGATTGCCAGCAATGAGTTAAGTGTTTTGACATGTAATGACTGCCTCAGCTCCGTTTTAACTTTTCTCACCATGCTGAATGCTCACTCAGGTTCATTATTCAAATATGGCAAACAAAGCAGCATTAATATGGGCTGCTTAAACAGAGGTATTTGTTCCACTTCAGGGCTTTGTAGGACTGTTGACAGTACTTGAGGAAACAAGCAACTGTTTCAGAGTCCCGGCTGTGCTCTTGCTGTGGCAGCCTGAAGTTAATAACTTGGTATATGCCAAGCTCAGCCATAAGTTGACTACGTGTTGCCATGACTTGCAAAGTACTAGACTTGTTACAATGATTATTACAACTTCAATGTTAAGATTTAATTTCAAAGAAGGTGAAAGAATTGATGAGACTGTACTATACTGGAATTAACTGGAAACAACTGAAATGAGACTGGACCAAAAGTCTTTATCTGTTAATTACCCAAGCTTGTGCTGAACAGGTGCCAGTCTCTCCTTTATGGGCCAAGTCTTGTGTACTTTACAGAATGAATTTTCCAAACACTGTAGTTCATTTAATAAGGCTTTATTAGATTATCTCAATATCTGAATACTGTCTTCATTAACAGTGCTGATAATAACAGTCTGTAGAAATGCTGGGATGCTGGTTAGTAATAACAGTGCTGCTAAATATATCCAAAGTTTCTGCATGTATATTCTGATTGTCCTGAAAAATGTAAACTGAAACAGTCTTTATTTGACCTGTCTTCTTTACTCAGGCTTGAGTGTCTGTATTGTAGCTTCCTTTCTAAAATGCTGGATATTTAGTCTTTTCTGTATGTCAGGTCGAACTAGCTGACTTCCCTCACTGTATCTGAAGTATATTTTAATAATACCAAACCCTGAAGACACTGGAGGGTATAAATGTATCTCCAAACACCATCATATTGGGTGACTTCAACTACCCGAATATAGACTGGGAACATTACTCAAGCCCTAACTTTCTAGCCCAACGGTTCCTGGAGTTCATAAATTCAAATGCCATGGAACAGCTAGTCACTGTTCCCACGAGAGGAGAAAATATACTAGATCTCATTGTCACAAACATGGGGACAAAATGCTCCACACCGGAAGTATATCCCTCATTGGTGAGATCTGATCATAAACTAATCTCACTGGAAATCCACATCCCCCACCCCAAACAAAAAGACCATAGTGAAGAACTTCTCTAAAGCAAACTTCACACTACTCAAGACTGGTGTGGTATCCTTCAAGGCCCCTGAGTCAGAGGAAACCACAACCCAAGCTGCGGAAGCCCTTACAAATGCCTTCTATGAACACCTCCAGGACTGCATGGATCAGGCAATCCCAAATAAAACCAAGACTCTTTCCACAAAGGGCAAACGTCCAGTCTGGTGGACCCCAGCCATTAACAAACTTTACAATAAGAGGAGAAAGCTATTACATGATAGAACAAAATCCATAAAAGGAAGTCACCCTGATCATTATTAGTAAAAAATACGAGCACTCATAAAATCAACTAAGGCCAATTTTGAGAGAAAAATTGCCATGGATTCAAAGGACAATCATAAGGCCTTTTTCAGCTATGTTAGGAACCTGGGTGGAAACTCACAGATATGCTCAGAATTAGTCCAAAATGATACAAAAATCACTGAACCCACAGACATTGCCAACATACTGGCAGACAGGTTCAGTGCAAACTTCACCCCTCTCCCCTAAAGGAGAGATAACTATCCCAGCCGAGTGTAGCCTCCCGGACATCTCAAATGCGCAGGTGAAAGCTGCTCTCTCTAAAGCTAAAAACACAGCATCAATGGGACCGGATGGTGTCCCCGGCTGTGTGCTACACGAGCTAAATGAGGAATTAAACCCGCACATAAGGCAGCTGTTTAATCTCAGCCTTACCACAGGATACGTGCCCAAGGAGTGGCGTACAACTGTGGTCCCACTCCACAAAGGTGGCGCCTCTACGGACCCTGGTAATTACCGCCCCATAAGCTTAACAAGTCTAGTCTGCAAAGCTATGGAGAGGATCATAATGGAGCTCATAAACAAAGATATACGGGACTTGCAGACATAGGACCCGACCCAGTTTGGCTTTGTCAAGGGAAGATCATGCCTTTTGAACTTGGTCGACTTCTTCGAAATAGTCACCAAGGCCATTGATGAGGGAAAGGCAGTCCATACAGCCTACCTTGACCTTGCAAGGCTTTCACACAATACCCCACTTGGGTATTGTAGAAAAACTTACCAGCTTAAATGTAAACCCATATGTCACAAGATGGGTTGCAAACTGGCTTAAGGACAGAACCCACAGGGTTAGAGTTGCTGGCGCTGTGTCAGACTCCAAGCCGGTCACAAGTGGTGTCCCACAGGGCTCGGTCCTTGGCCCCTATTGTTTGGCATCTACTTCTCAGAAGTACAGGCCAACATGGGAGGACTTTGGCTGACAAAGTTTGCAGATGACTGCAAACTGGGCCATAGTGGAAAGTGCATCGGACACTGATATCCTTCAGAAGGGACTCACGGAAACAGATAGCTGGTGCCAGAGCCATGGCCTGAAGTTAAACGCCAAAAATGTATAGTCATACCCTTCGGGAAAAACAAGGTAACCCCAAGCTACCATATAGGTGGCAATCCACTAAGCACAGAAGAGGTTATCAGGGACCTGGGGACCCAGGTTGACAGTGGCCTTTCTTTTGACACTCACATTGCTAAAGTGGTTAGAAAGACCTTCTACATTGCCCACCTGATCATGAAGGGATTCACATCCAGATCTAGTGAGGTCATTGTTCCCCTGTACTCTTCACTTATCAGACCAATGATCGAAAGTACAATGCCCCATTCGGGATGTATCTCACCCGACATCTGCAGCAATTGGAGAGACCCCAAAAGTTCCTCACCAAAAGGATAAAGGACTCCAAAATCTGTCATATGCTGCCAGATTGAAGAAACTCCAGCTCTATTCAGTCGCATACCGTCTGCTCAGAGGTGACATGTGCCTGACATACAAGGCCATGTCCAACCCGAATTAATGGACATGCTCCACCTCAAAAATCCAAATCCACCAAAACCACTAGAGCAAGCGACTTAAACCTTAGCACGGATATAAATAGGACGTGCTGGAGGGATAGATTTATCACTCAGAGACTCCTATGCTGTGGAATAAAATCCCGGTCCATGTGAGGCAGAGCACCTCGCTGACTCTGTTCAAGAGAAATCTAGACCTGTGGATGGGAGATCGTAGGTTTACCCCGGGAATCATCTCTGGGTCACTGCTGGACAGAGGCACAACAAACTAATGGGCACAGTATTTTTTCATATAAGGTGGCGTAAAACAATAATTTGGGCTAGGCTTATAAATGCCTTAGGGCAGATAGCCTAGTATAAACCTATGAACCTATTAGCCTTGGTTACCAAGCCTGGTCTTACATGTTTCTTTATCTAGCATTCCACTGCTATGTACATTTTTCCCTTGAGAAAGGAACATAAAAATAACAGTCTGTAGCTTTCCCTTGAGAACTGTTATCTCTCATGCTTGACCAGCAAAGTTATTCTTTCTTTCTGCTTAACTGTCTTTTCTAAAATGTATGCATAAATGAAACACAATTCTGACACTATATTTCTAGGTCTATTTTACCTAACTACTTTAAAATGGAAGTTTTTAAACTAACAGTTGACCCTGAGGTCCCTGACGAAAGTCTACAGGGACCTACTTTTGTAGTTACCTTACATCTGTATTGCTAACTACTGTATACAGCTTTATGCTACCTGGCTCATAATTTGAAAATAAATGTTCTTTATTTGGTAAATAAACTTACAATTGTAATTCTGATCACTAGGTGTCACTTGAGCAATTATGGCTGCTTGGATTTAAGTCTCTTAACTTTATGATTTAATTATAACTAGGCAATTGTTTTTCTTTATCTGGTGAATAATTTTAATTTTGACCACTAGGCTTGAAGTCTGTTAACTTTATGATTAATTTCCATATTACCTAGAGTCATAGTCTTTAGAATCTTTAAGTCTAGGTTCTGATGTATGAGTGATACAGCCAAAACATTATTCTGAAAATGAGTGTCTTTTAAAATTGATTAGAAAATGCCATACACATTTTAACTTGTTTTTATTAATCTTTAAGTTAAACAGAGTACGAACAGTTAACCCTGCCTGTTTTTCTTTTTTTTTATCTCTGCATGCTGTAATGGTAAAACTACACTGTCTATTGTCTATGTTTTTTACCTTATGAACTGATGGCTTAGTGTACCATGATGCCTCTCACTTATAGCAAATAAAATCTTTCCCTGTTGTTTATATATTTAAGTCTATAAATGTACTGTTTAATCCATTTTTTACTGTATAACCTATCAAGCATGTTGGCTATTTTCTGAAGATTAACAGAAATCAGCACTAAAGGGATAACCTTATAATTGGTCTTGAAGCATAATTACCATATATTGTATTAACTTGTGTCTATAAATTTTCATCTAGATTTGCTAATAACGCTACTTACCTTTTTTAACTTTTATGTACTATAATAGATGTCTGCCCACTAAATTTATGTTTGAAATATTTTATGAATATGTATGAGCTATAACAGTTTATGAACACCTATACTTTCTGTATTTCAGGTCTATACCTTTGTATTTCCTGTTAGTGTCCTTTTAATTTTCTGACTAATGTACAACAGTTATATAAAGTGTACTATAACCTGTAAATTAATTAACAAATTAAGGCTGCCCTGTTATGCCTTGAGTATACTGAATAACTAATACTACCTATTCTTTAGATAACTTATCTTAATAAGCCTGTAATAAATAATTATGTCACTTGAGTAATGTGAAGGTTGGTGTAGTAGAAATATATGAAGTAATAAGCCTGTTACAAATAATTGTGTCACTTTACCAGTGGCGGCTGGTGACTTCAAATCACAGGGGGGCTGCAGGAGACGCTGAATGGGCGGGGTCAAAGGGAAGGGGTGTGGTCAACCATAAAGGGGAGGAGCTATGCACAAAACCACAAAAAAACTAACTTTAATTAAATACGCTGCCCTGGGTGGCAAACCATCATTATGAAAGTCCAATCAAGACAAAAATAAGTGTAGAAGAATAAAAATATTTCAATGCATTGGCTGCATGACAGCTTACTTAATATCTAGATGGAAACAAAAGGTTGTGAGGCATGAAAAATAAATTACTTTTAAATACATTACTGGAATGCCAGTCAAAATCAAGTATAAGAAAACCAGAAGCACTCAACTCAAACTACTTCTCCTTGCACTGCAGTTCTAATTATAATATATTCAGCTTTATTAAAGTACCAAGCAACATGCTGAAAGTAGAAATCTATGTGATGCCCCACTTGTAAAAATGTTTCTTATCCAAAAAGACCTGCTGCCTGACAACGTTTCATGGGGAAAACATGATAAAAGTAAAAATGAAAAGCAAACAAGAAACAAGCTCAAGATACATTGCTTAAAGGATTACTGTACAGGTTATGGACCACACATGATTGGCATTCTGTTTAGTTTACGGGTAAAGCCTGTAGAGATGACTGGAAGTCTCCAACAAGTGTAATGAGCTTTGAAAATAATGGAATCCTGTCCTTTAATACCCAAGGCTTATACATTATCTAGTCAAGTATTCTCTGCATGGCAACAACAGAAAGGCTTTCAATGTTGGCAATTCTTTAACAGTATGCTTATTAAAGCTTACTTGCATCTTACGATGTCAGACAAGCTTACCTTATGGTCATTAAAGCATTGCTACTTAAACACAGAGCAACAGGCACTTTGAGTAATAAGCATAAATCAACAGTACAAAATATGACAGAAACCAGACCATTCTGCAAAATCAAGGACAGATGAAAAGCCACTGTAGTACTTATGCAGTGTGTCCTCCCCATCCAAGGTAGATACAACTACTCCTTGCCTTGCTTGGACACATCCAGAGTCACTACATGGGGGAGTGGGGTGCAACAAGCATGTCACAATTTGAAATCTCTCTGGCTGACTGTGATGGCCCTGACACATTTGTCATACCTCTCAACTTCAAGAGCAAGAAATCTGGACAAAGCCATACACAGAAGTGGGACAAAGGCACAACAAGAAGGACAATTTTTAAATATTGCTCTAATAAACTTAGAAAGATAATAGAATAGGTCTTGCATTAGTATGAATTTTCTGAAGGGTATAAAATCTGAAACTCAAATGTCTGTCATTTTCTAACTTCAGTCTTTAGTGATTTGTCACTAATTTGCAAAAAACACAATTTTATGAAAAATGGACCAAAAATGTGATGCAAAAATATAAAATAGACACACAATACAGCTTCTACCTGTCAAAGAAGGGACACTTTAATATTAGTACTGCTACCTTGAGCAGCTGACAAAATAAAAGAATCTACATGCATTTCAAGTAATCTATAACTTTGATTATTACAGTTATTTCTTAATTGTAAACCCTCCATGTTTTCTTCCAAAATTGCTATTTTATGGAGGGATTATTAGGGGAAGAGCAACATTTTGAGCCAAAATTGGGGACAGTTGAGAGGTTGGCTATGCCTAATTCTATAAAGCAATTTATTTGCATGTACCTCTCAACCTGTTAATGCAGTAAATCTGAACAAGGCCAAATATATTGGGGCACATATAAACAGTACTAAAATTGCTCTTGTATAAATTGAGACAGTTGATAGAACGGCTCTTACTTTAACATGCATTTTTATGAAGGTTATGAAGTCTGAAACTTATTATTTAGTGACTTCTGGCAAATCATTTAGGAATTAAAACTACAAATTTTATGAACAACAAACCAAAAATAAGAAGCAAAATCTATTCATTCTTTGAAAATCTGGACAGTTGGGAGGTATAGTTCAGCTGGGCCTGTCTGAGTTTGCTGCCCTTCCCCTGACAAAATAATGGTTGAACTGGAGCCTCTGCAGCCATTCCAATTAACCATTACTTGGCTATTTCACTCCATTTACCATAAACACTAATGTGCATACTGCTTTACTTCAATGATTGGACTTCATTTGAAAGTTTTATTTTGTATTTTACAGCACAAACATTAAGTAATCTGTTAAACAAAGCAATGCAGTCTCACAATGAAAACTTAGCATTAAAACTTCTCTGCCCTTGAAACTCACATTCATTGAAACCCACATTCAAAGAAAATACATTTTGCCAGTGGCAGATAAAGATTAATTTTGGGCTGTTTTGAATCATAGGCCCCTTGCATATGAAACATACATGTGCTCTTTGATACACCTTCCTCATTGTACTAAAAATTATATTCCTTGTACAATACAGTACACTTGTTAGAGGGTGTTTTAAATTTGTTTTGAACATTTTTCCAGTAAGCAATGAAACAAAACATATGCACCCATAATGGCAAAACTGCCCAGTTGAGAACATTTATCATAAAAAGTCTACTCAGACTTCCACAGTCCACCATTATTAGTAAATATACACAATTCTACAGTCCACCATTATTAGTAAATATGCACAATTCCACAGTCCACCATTATTAGTAAATATGCACAATTCTACAGTCCACCATTATCAGTAAATATGCACAATTCTACAGTGCACCTTTATCAGTAAATATGCACAATTCTACAGTCCATATTCAGTGAATTCAGTTCTTGCCATAGCTGTCAACCTTAGCACAAAACCTGGGTGAAGCCAATAATGGGGAATACAGTCCCAAAAATAGGGACAAATTTAAAATATTCATCTTATAAACTTAGAAAATTGCTAGAAAAAAGGTTGTGCTACTATGTATTCTGAAGAACATGAAGTTTGAAATTCAAATGCCGGTCAATTCTACTGCGGACAGAACAAAACAATTTTCAGCAGAGACGAGGATTAATACTGCAGACACGTCTTTGTAAAATGGCAGGGCATCAGAGCAAATCCACACAAACACAGGCAGGAGATGCAGACTCCAAACAGAAGCCACCCCAACCAAGAATCAAACCAGAAAACCTATAGCTGTGAGGCAACAATACTACCACCGCACCATCAATTATGCAAGGAATTAAACATTCAGAAACCTGAAGTCTGAAATTCAAATGCCTGTCAATTTTACTCCGGACAGAACAAAACCAATTTTCAGCAGGGATTAAAACTGCAGACACGTCTTTGTAAAATGGCAGGGCACCAGAGCAAATCCACACAAACACATGGAGGAGATGCAGACTCCACACAGAAGCCACCCCAACCAAGAATCAAACCAGAAAACCTATAGCTGTGAGGCAACAATACTACCACTGCACCATCAAATCTGCAAGGAATCAAACATTCAGAAACCTGAAGTCTGAAATTCAAATGCCTGTCAATTTTACTGCGGACAGAACAAAACAATTTTCAGCAGAGATGCAGGGATTAATACTGCAGACACGTCTTTGCAAAATGGCAGGGCACCAGAGCAAATCCACACAAATACAGGGAGGAGATGCAGACAGAAGCCACCCCAACCAAGAATCAAACCAGAAAACCTATAGCTGTGAGGCAACAATACTACCACTGCACCATCAAATCTGCAAGGAATTAAACATTCAGAAACCTGAAGTCTGAAATTCAAATGCCTGTCAAATTTACTGCGGACAGAGCAAAACAATTTTCAGCAGAGGCAGGGATTAAAACTGCAGACACATCTTTGTAAAATGGCAGGGCACCAGAGCAAATCCACACAAACACAGGCAGGAGATGCAGACTCCACACAGAAGCCACCCCAACCAAGAATCAAACCAGAAAACCTATAGCTGTGAGGCAACAATACTACCACTGCACCATCAAATCTGCAAGGAATTAAACATTCAGAAACCTGAAGTCTGAAATTCAAATGCCTGTCAAATTTACTGCGGACAGAACAAAACAATTTTCAGCAGAGGCATGAGGGATTAAAACTGCAGACACATCTTTGTAAAATGGCAGGGCACCAGAGCAAATCCACACAAACACAGGCAGGAGATGCAGACTCCACACAGAAGCCACCCCAACCAAGAATCAAACCAGAAAACCTATAGCTGTGAGGCAACAATACTACCACTGCACCATCAAATCTGCAAGGAATTAAACATTCAGAAACCTGAAGTCTGAAATTCAAATGCCTGTCAAATTTACTGCGGACAGAACAAAAACAATTTTCAGCAGAGGCGGGGATTAAAACTGCAGACACATCTTTGTAAAATGGCAGGGCACCAGAGCAAATCCACACAAACACAGGCAGGAGATGCAGACTCCACACAGAAGCCACCCCAACCAAGAATCAAACCAGAAAACCTATAGCTGTGAGGCAACAATACTACCACTGCACCATCAAATACAGGGAATTAAACATTCAGAAACCCTTAAGTCTGAAATTCAAATGCCTATCAATTTTATTTAACATTTTTTAATCAGGACAGTCTGACTTGGAACAAATAAACAAATTTTAAAAAAAAAAAATTTTTTCCCAAAAAAAAAAACCCCCCCGGAAAAAAGGCCCCCAAAAAAAAGGAAGTTGATATTCCAAACACTGTAGTTCATTTAATAAGGCTTTATTAGATTATCTCAATATCTGAATACTGTCTTCATTAACAGTGCTGATAATAACAGTCTGTAGAAATGCTGGGATGCTGGTTAGTAATAACAGTGCTGCTAAATATATCCAAAGTTTCTGCATGTATATTCTGATTGTCCTGAAAAATGTAAACTGAAACAGTCTTTATTTGACCTGTCTTCTTTACTCAGGCTTGAGTGTCTGTATTGTAGCTTCCTTTCTAAAATGCTGGATATTTAGTCTTTTCTGTATGTCAGGTCGAACTAGCTGACTTCCCTCACTGTATCTGAAGTATATTTTAATAATACCAAACCCTGTAATGCTTTACATGCCTCATTAGCCTTGGTTACCAAGCCTGGTCTTACATGTTTCTTTATCTAGCATTCCACTGCTATGTACATTTTTCCCTTGAGAAAGGAACATAAAAATAACAGTCTGTAGCTTTCCCTTGAGAACTGTTATCTCTCATGCTTGACCAGCAAAGTTATTCTTTCTTTCTGCTTAACTGTCTTTTCTAAAATGTATGCATAAATGAAACACAATTCTGACACTATATTTCTAGGTCTATTTTACCTAACTACTTTAAAATGGAAGTTTTTAAACTAACAGTTGACCCTGAGGTCCCTGACGAAAGTCTACAGGGACCTACTTTTGTAGTTACCTTACATCTGTATTGCTAACTACTGTATACAGCTTTATGCTACCTGGCTCATAATTTGAAAATAAATGTTCTTTATTTGGTAAATAAACTTACAATTGTAATTCTGATCACTAGGTGTCACTTGAGCAATTATGGCTGCTTGGATTTAAGTCTCTTAACTTTATGATTTAATTATAACTAGGCAATTGTTTTTCTTTATCTGGTGAATAATTTTAATTTTGACCACTAGGCTTGAAGTCTGTTAACTTTATGATTAATTTCCATATTACCTAGAGTCATAGTCTTTAGAATCTTTAAGTCTAGGTTCTGATGTATGAGTGATACAGCCAAAACATTATTCTGAAAATGAGTGTCTTTTAAAATTGATTAGAAAATGCCATACACATTTTAACTTGTTTTTATTAATCTTTAAGTTAAACAGAGTACGAACAGTTAACCCTGCCTGTTTTTCTTTTTTTTTATCTCTGCATGCTGTAATGGTAAAACTACACTGTCTATTGTCTATGTTTTTTACCTTATGAACTGATGGCTTAGTGTACCATGATGCCTCTCGCTTATAGCAAATAAAATCTTTCCCTGTTGTTTATATATTTAAGTCTATAAATGTACTGTTTAATCCATTTTTTACTGTATAACCTATCAAGCATGTTGGCTATTTTCTGAAGATTAACAGAAATCAGCACTAAAGGGATAACCTTATAATTGGTCTTGAAGCATAATTACCATATATTGTATTAACTTGTGTCTATAAATTTTCATCTAGATTTGCTAATAACGCTACTTACCTTTTTAACTTTTTATGTACTATAATAGATGTCTGCCCACTAAATTTATGTTTGAAATATTTTATGAATATGTATGAGCTATAACAGTTTATGAACACCTATACTTTCTGTATTTCGGGTCTATACCTTTGTATTTCCTGTTAGTGTCCTTTTAATTTTCTGACTAATGTACAACAGTTATATAAAGTGCACTATAATCTGTAAATTAATTAACAAATTAAGGCTGCCCTGTTATGCCTTGAGTATACTGAATAACTAATACTACCTATTCTTTAGATAACTTATCTTAATAAGCCTGTAATAAATAATTATGTCACTTGAGTAATGTGAAGGTTGGTGTAGTAGAAATATATGAAGTAATAAGCCTGTTACAAATAATTGTGTCACTTTACCCTTAACTAATGACTGAATAATGTAATTCTGTTACTTTACCCTTAAAACTAATGAATAATGTGAAGTACTGAATATTATTGTTATATTCTGAAATTTGACTGAAATGTACTGTATTCATTCATAACTGAGTATGAATGTCATATTCTGACTCCTGACTGAAATTTAGATTAGTGTGATACATATTTATACTGAACATTTAAAATTGCTGTGTATATTCTGGAAACTAAATTAATACTAAAAAAAATGGCTTTTGCCAGTGTTAATTGTACACATATAAAAACATAACTGAAAACTAATACATTTATTTATTATTATTATTATTTATTTACATTTGTTAACGGGGTAGTGTCCGACTGGGTCAGAAACCCATTTTCAGCGGAGACCCAGAGAGAAAACCTTCAGAACAGTACAAAACTTAAAGTATAGGTAAGCAGTTACACCAAATATCAAAAAGTATGTCAGAAAATACGTTACATAATCACATAAATATTAGGAGGAATAACTAGCTTATACATATAAGTAAAAATTAAATTAAGAACAAATATAAAAAAATAGGTAATGTGTACATTATCCAAAAGGGCAACAATGCAAGTAAAGCAAGAAATACATGCTACATTCTGAAAACCAAACTATTAGAACCTTTTCCTATCAGTATTGTCTGAACATAGATAAACTGAAAACTAGTCGTGTTGTACAACTGTCTGGAAACATGACAACATTTTGACAGTGTTACCTGATAACAGATAAAAAATAAACTGAAATCTGTTTTTCTTTCAGTATTATCTGAACATAGATAAACTGAAAACTAGTACTGTTATACAATTGCCTGAAAACATGAAAACATTTTGACAGTTTTACCTGAACACAGATAAACTGAAATCTGTTATTGTCATATTCTGGTGACTAAACTATTAATATTTTTTGCCAGTATTGTCTGAAAATAGATAAAAACATAAACTGAAATTAGTACTGTTATATAACTGAAAGCAACATACTTGCTTTAACTCACACATCTTAACTTTAAACAAACATTGAATAAATAACTGAAACACATAGGCAGCCAACTTTTTCACCACAGCTCTTGCTAAAATTTTCTCTGCATTGTCCCAGTCACTGATGAGGTAAAGGAAGGCCTGTTTTAATGTCAAAGTGTCCTGTTTATAGTTAGGCCTTTTAAACCTCTTCTTTTCATCTCTTGTGCAAGGCTGGGTGGCTAAGGTGCTTGATTGTATTTAGTGTCAGGTCCTTAAAATAACATTTGCATCTTTAACAATTAGAAACTGATAACACTGCTTGTTGCCCTGACTTTATTTATATTCTTCTGGATGAAACAAACATTTGCTGCTAATAAACTCTTGCAAGTGTGAAATGTACAACAGTGACATGGAAAGGCTGTAACTTTATTATTAAATCAAACTGAAATTTCAGTGACATTGTTTTTCTTGTCATAACCTTAAATGAAACTAAAGTATTTAACACTGTGCATTTCTGCACCTGTATAAAATTAATCTTAACTGTTGAACTTTTTACATTTACTCTTGTGACCCTCAGATTTTAACATACTGTTCTGTGAGTGAAAATCCACCCACTGTTTCACCCGTTTCTTTAGCTGACGTCATATAACTTGTCAGTACTATTGAATGCTGCAAGAATTTATCATTACTGTCTACAATTTTCTTGGATAAATAGTAAAAACTGTAAATGCATTAACTTGATCTTTATCTTACTGCCTTATGGCACACAGTTTTGTTTGTCTTTTTGGCTTTTCCCAGTTAGGGGTCGCCACAGCGGAACTCTGGTCCACTAATGATTGGCAGTAGATTTTTATGGTGCCGAGTTCCCAGACCGATGCCCAACCTTCAGAGAAGGCACGCCCATTTATGCATGTCTTTTGGAGGCCAATCGACTGCGGGGAGGACATGCAGACTCCACACAGAAGGCACTCCAGCCGAGAATCAAACAGGAGAACCTCTTGCTGTGAGGCAACAACAGTATCGCTATGGCATACAGTACTGTCCTTAATTCAGTTTGCTATGCTGGCTGTAACCTAATCTGGTGTGCTTGGTAAACTGCAATTTCTGTATGAAATATATATATAATCAAACTTATTACATTAATACATTTATTACCAGATTTAAACTGATATGATTCCAGAAGTTTATTTGTCTATTCTTCCTAACATTAGAGTTAAACCTGTGGCTTTATTGACACATATTTATGATGCACTGTTTTTATGCATAGGAGTTGAACTCGACTGTACTGTCACTTTTACAATGTAGGACTGACTTTTACATTCTGTAAACTAACAATACATTATTTAATATTTGGAAATTATTTTTTTGTTTCTGTCTGTATTAAGATATTGTATATGCACTGCAACACTTAAAGCTCTTAACTAATGACTGCTAAACAAGACAATAACACAAAAAATTCATTTGCCAAATCTGTAACTGTAAACCCTTTATTCTGCGAATTAACTTGACTGTCATTTTTGGTATACCCTACAAGATGCAGATGCATACAGTTACCCTTTTTTCTAACTGGCTACACCCAATATGTCTTTCTGAGCATTTTAGCTGTATCAGCTATTTTATTTTTATTTTATCTTTAAACCATAAATCTGCATGTTTCTGTCAAAACACATTTTTTGTAATTCTGTATATCTGCAAAAATCTTGTTACTGAAGTCTAAAACAGCATACAACTCTAATGACATGTTCATACCTAGTGCAGAGCTGTTACACTGTGAACTGTTAGCTGCTGTAATCTTTGACCCTTTAAATTCTGACAAAACTGCATTTGTGTCCTCTAATAAAGATCTATTTGTAAATTAAGTTGATTTGCCTGTATTAATTGGTACATTATTCTATATTGTATGAGGAAGTCGGGAGTGGCAGAGAAGTATATAAGAGTGGTACAGGATATGTACGATGGTAGTGTGACACTGGTGAGGACTGCGGTGGGAGTGACAGATACGTTTAATGTGGAGGTGGGATTACATCAAGGATCAGCTCTGAGCCCTTTCTTATTTGCAGTGGTGATGGACAGGTTGACAGATGAGATAAGACAGGAGGTCCCGTGGACTATGATGTTTGCAGATGACATTGTGATCTGTAATGAGAGTAGGGACCAGGTTGAGGAGACCCTGGAGAGGTGGAGATATGCTTTAGAGAGGAGAGGAATAAAGGTCAGCAGGGCTAAAACTGAATATATGTGTGTAAATGAAAGGGAGGGTAGAGGAATTGTGAGGATGCAGGGAGTAGAGTTGGTAAAGGTGGATGAGTTTAAGTACTTGGGATCAACAGTTTGGAGTAATGGTGAGTGTGGAAGAGAGGTGAAGAAGAGAGTACAGGCAGGGTGGAATGGGTCGAGAAGAGTGTCAGGAGTGATTTGTGATAGACAGGTACCAGTAAGAGTGAAAGGGAAGGTCTACGAGAGGGTAGTAAGACCAGCTATGTTATATGGGTTGGAGATGGTGGCACTGGCAAAAAGGCAGGAGTCAGAGCTAGATGTGGCAGAGTTAAAGATGTTAAGATTTGCAGTGGGTGTGACTAGGATGGACAGGATTAGGAATAAGTATATTAGAGGGTCAGCTAAATGGGTCGGATAAATGGTGAGGGTTGTGTCAGGAAGGGCATCCGGCATAAAAATTCTGCCACAACACTTATGGCGCAAAAATTTCATATTTCCATACCGGATCGGTCGAGGCCCAGGTTAACAATGACCGCCACCAGTACTGTTAGCCAACAGGGTGCTGGCAGAAATTGGGCTACTGTTGGCTGAAGGAGAAGAGGAGGGCGAAGGCATGCCCGAAGGCAGGAAGAGAGGAGGAAGGTTAGGAGTGTAGCAGTGAGGGTAAGAACTTTGAATGTTGGCAGTATGACTGGTATAGGAAGAGAGCTAGCTGATATGATGGAGAGAAGGAAGGTTAATATATTGTGCGTGCAAGAGACCAGATGGAAGGGAAGTAAGGCCAGGTGTTTAGGAAACGGGTTCAAATTGTTCTATCATGGTGTAGATGGCAGGAGAAATGGGGTAGGGGTTATATTAAAGGAACAATATGCCAAGAGTGTTTTAGATGTGAAGAGAGTGTCTGACAGAGTGATGTTTATGAAGCTCGAAATTGATGGTGTAATGATGAATGTTGTTAGTGCATATGCTCCACAAGTTGGGTGTGCGATGGATGACAAAGAGAAATTTTGGAGTGAGTTGGATGAAGTTGTGGTGAGTGTACCCAAGGGTGAGAGACTAGTGACTAGAGCGGACTTTAATGGGTATGTTGGTGAAGTGAACAGAGGGGATGAGGAAGTGATTGGTAGGTATGGTGCTAAGGAGAGGGAATGCAGAAGGTCAGATGACTGTGGATTTTGCGAAACGGATGGACATGGCTGTGGTGAATACGTATTTTAAGAAGAGGGAGGAGCATAGAGTGATGTTCAAGAGTGGCAGAAGATGCACACAGGTGGATTATATCCTATGTAGGAGGGCCAGTCTGAAGGAGATTGGAGATTGTAAAGTGGTGGCAGGGGAAAGTGTAGTTATGCAGCATAGAATGGTGGTCTGTAGGATGACGTTGGTGATCAAGAAGAGGAGGAGTGTGAAAGCAGTGCCAAGGATTAAATGGTGGAAGTTAAAAAAGGGTGATTGTGAAGTGGAGTTTAGGGAAGAGTTAAGACAGGCACTAGGAGGCAGTGGAGAGTTACCGAATAGCTGGGTAACTACAGCAGAACTAGTAAAGGAGACTGCTAGAAAGGTGCTTGGTGTGACATCTGGACAGAGGAAGGAGGACAAGGAGACCTGGTGGTGGAATGAGGATGTACAGGAGAGTATACAGAGGAAGAGGCTGGTGAAGAAGTGGGATTGTCAAAGAGATGAAGAAAGTAGACATGAGTATAAGGAGATGAGGCGCATGGCAAAGAGAGAGGTGGAGAAAGCTAACGATAAGGCATATGGAGAGTTGTATGAGAGACTGGACACTAAAGAGGGAGAAAAGGACCTGTACCAATTGGCTAGACAGAGGGACAGAGCTGGGAAAAATGCGCAGCAAGTAAGGGTGATAAAGGATAGTGAGGGAAAGGTACTCACAAGAGAGGAGAGTGTGTTAAGTAGATGGAAAGAGTATTTTGAGAGGCTGATGAATGAAGAGAATGAGAGAGAGAGAGAGAGAGAGAGAAGGTTGGCTGATGTGGGGATAGTGAATCAGGAAGTGAAACAGATTAGCAAGGAGGACGTAAGAACAGCTATGAAGAGGATGAAGAATGGAAAGGCTGTTGGCCCATATGACATACCAATGGAAGCATGGAGGTGCTTAGGAAAAATGGCAGTGGAATTTTTAACTAGATTGTTTAATGAAATTTTGGAAAGTCAAAGGATGCCTGAGGTGTGGAGAAAAAGTGTTTTGGTACCTATCTTTAAGAATAAGGGTGATGTACAGAGCTGCAGTTAACTATAGAGGGATAAAATTGATCAGTCACAGCTTGAAGTTATAGGAAAGAGTAGTAGAAGCTAGGTTAAGAAGAGAGGTGATGATTCGTGATCAGCAGGATGGTTTCATGCCAGGAAAGAGCACTACAGATGCAATGTTTGCTCTGAGAGTGTTACTGGACAAATACAGAGAAGTGTCTTTGTAGACTTGGAGAAAGCATATGACATGGTGCCTGGAGAAGAGTTGTGGTATTGTATGAGGAAGTCGGGAGTGGCAGAGAAGTATGTAAGAGTGGTACAGGATATGTACGAGGGTAGTGTGATAGTGGTGAGGACTGCAGTGGGAGTGACAGATCCGTTTAAGGTGGAGGTGGGATTACATCAAGGATCAGCTCTGAGTCCTTTCTTATTTGCAGCGGTGATGGACAGGTTGACAGATGAGATCAGACAGGAGGCCTAATGGACTATGATGTTTGCATATGACATTGTGATCTGTAGTGAGAGTAGGAATCAGGTTGAGGAGACTCTGGAGAGGTGGAGATATGCTCTAGAGAGCAGAGGAATGAAGGTCAGCAGGGCTAAGACAGAATATATGTATGTAAATGAGAGGGAGGGTAGAAGAATGGTGAGGATGCAGGGAGTAGAGCTGGTAAAGGTGGATGAGTTTAAGTACTTGGGATCAACAGTTCAGAGTAATGGTGAATGTGGAAGAGAGGTGAAGAAGAGAGTACAGACAGGGTGGAATGGGTGGAGAAGAGTGTCAGGAGTGATTTGTGACAGACTGGTACCAGTAAGAGTGAAAGGGAAGGTCTACAAGAGGGTAATGAGACCAGCTATGTTATATGGGTTGGAGACAGTGGCATTGACAAAAAGGCAGGAGTCAGAGCTGGATGTGTCAGAGTTAAAGATGTTAAGATTTGCATTCGGTGTGACTAGGATGGATAGGATTAGGAATCAGTATATTAGAGGGTCAGCTCATGTTGGACGGTTTGGAGACAAAGCAAGAGAGACGAGATTGCGTTGGTTTGGACATGTGCTGAGGAGGGATGATGGGTATATTGGGAAAAAGATGCTAAGGATGAAGCTGCCAGGTAAGAGAAAAGAGGAAGGCCTAAGATAAGGTTTATGGATGTGGTGAGAGAGGACATGCAGGTGATTGGTGTGACAGAGCAAGATGCAGAGGATAGGAAGAAATGGAAAGAGATGATCTGCTGTGGTGACCCCTAACGGGAAAAGCCGAAAGATGATGATGATGATGATGATGATATTAGAGGGTCAGCTCAGATCGGACAGTTTAGAGACAAAGCAAGAGAGGCGAGATTGCATTGGTTTGGACATGTGCTGAGGAGGGATGCTGGGTATATTGGGAAAAGGATGCTAAGGATGGAGCTGCCAGGTAAGAGGAAAAGAGGAAGGCCTAAGATGAGGTTTATGGATGTGGTGAGAGAGGACATGCAGGCGGTTGGTGTGAAAGCGCAAGATGCAGAGGACAGGAAGCAATAGAAACAGATGATCTGCTGTGGCGACCCCTAATGGGAACAGCCAAAAGAAGATGATGAATTGGTACATTATTCCATAATTTTTTTTATAAACAATGAAATATTGTCATTTTTTTTAAACCTTAAACAATGACAAATAAATGCTCTGATTTGGTGCAGGACTACCACACTCTAATAGATGAACTGAAAATCCTTTATTATAGAGAATTATCAACAACACTGACTCTAGCTATGGAATGTGTTATTTTTTTATTTTGCTCTGAAACAGTAGTTTGCAATGAAGTCTGTATATTATTTTTTCTCAGTGCAATATTTTCACTGGCGTGTACACTGAAGTTTTTGCCTGTATTTTTTACATTGGTATGTAACTTTGCACCTGGAATTACATGTATTACATTCTGAACATTTTTATTTGAACCTGTACTACAACTTAACTCTGTATGTTGAATTGTATGTACTGAAGCATGTAAACAAGAATTTGTGTTATTTAAGTCTGAAACCGTGCTGATAGAAGCTGACACATTATGCAAATGCTTTGCTTAGCCTGCTTCTGTGATTTAACCCTTTTGCGTTTAGAAATATTTAACGTTTCTGAACTAATAAGCTTTAACTTTAAAAGAACATTTCTAGAACACAGTTTTTTAGACTGCTTTACTCAGTTTTTAACTTTAAACCAAACATTGATTGATGTTTTAACTGTAGAAGTATTACTTGACATGTTTATACAACAAGTATGCAAACGACTTTTACTGAGGAATTTAAACTATTTTGAGCTGTTAACTAAAAAATGCATATAAAGTCTTACATAACTTTATGATTCTGGAAGAATGTGTCCTGCCGTCTGCAACTTTTTATCCTTTTTCTATTTGCTTCACGGTTGTGTGACATGACTTTGGAAAATTGAAAGTTTTTTAACTGGCTAATGCCTTTTATGTTTGGATGGAACATTGCTGAAATTTGATGATTTAGTGCTGGTCTGTTGAAGTTCTTTGAGGCTTTTTTATGAAGTAAACGCTGGTGCTATGCAATTTGTCTAACAGCTGCAATTACTGTAGGTTCAATACACTGCCAATATTTTGCAGTATGACACAACCAACAGGCAAATGCTTTCTCATTTTCAGAAGGACTGCAACATAAAATGCTTTTGCTTGCTTATAAAAGGTGTGCTCACTTACAGTACCAAATATGTCATTACCATTTCCATGCAGATATTTTTCAACATTAGGCCCAACATGAAGGTGTCACTGCTGGAAAATATTGTCATCCTCAAAACAAGAATTACTGGTGGTACTGATATTACCTAGAAATTCTACAGTAGCACATGGCTTCAATAACCTGGTTGCGTACTCATGTAGAAGATTTTTGATATCACTGTACAGAGTTAAAAGTTGACTGTCTCTGGCCTGCAATTGCACACTGAACTTAAGGAGAGACTCCATAGCATACTTCAGGAAAAGGAATGCAAGTTTTACCTCATGACTATTCGGCCATTCTGTTATGAGGTCTATTCTGTGTGACTGGGGCTGATACGATTGGAAGTATGACAAAAGTGCAGGCCACAGGTCCAGTATTCACTTTACAACTTTATGAAGACTCAGCCAATGAGTGGGGATATGTCAGATAAGTACAAGTGGCTCAATGTCAACAAATAATGCAAATTCATTTAGTTTCTGTTGCCTCTGTGCACTATGTGAAAAGTGATTATAAATATCTGATATTAACTCTTCTACATGTGATTTCATTGCTTTCAAACCTGATTTGCTGCAAAGGTCTGCTATATGGCACAGGCAATCCATACTGAAGAGATCAGGACTAACAGTCTTTAATCGTGACAGTACAGAATTGTATTTAACAACCATGACTGCAGCATTACCTGATGAGTATGCAGCCATATTATTTGTTGGAATATTGAATCTATGAAGACTTTCTATAAGGCAGTTGTATATCGCTTCACCTATACCTGCCACACAAATGGGCATGTCTAAGAACCGAATATTTCTACACTTTGCCTGGTCAAAAAATCCAACCAGAATCACAAGGAGTTTATTGTCCTCTATATCAGTACTCTGATCTAAATAAATAGAATAAGGCTGCTTCTGACAAACTGCTGCTGCAGCTTCCTGATCACTGGGTCCTCAGTTGCACTGTTTCTGGTTGGTACTGCTACTACTGCAGGGACAGCTTAAAATGACATTCATTATTATTTTTCCCTTGACTTGACGTATTTTTAAAATGGAAGAAAAAACTACTTAACCCCCTCCAAGTATGACAACAGAAATTATGCTGAAAGTCACATTAAATTACTGACAAATATTACTGAGAACAGGTCTTACCTTTTTCACCTTCAGCCATCTCTGCTTGTCCAAGTTGTCTCTTAAGAGTGCTTAATGGGGGTCAGGGTTGTTGTGAGTGTGTGTTTTTTTTTACTGCTTGAGCCAAGTTGGGCTACAGGTGGAGCTGCAGAAGTATTTTGTGAGGTCCTGTAAAATCAAACTGTGGTATCATGCAGCAACCAGTCAGTGTAAGACAAACAGTTTAAGTGAGCTAGCTGGTTTGGGGGGTTTAGTGATTACATTAGAAAAACTGATGCTTTTATAGGTTCATAGGTTCATAGTTTAGTACTAAGCTAACTGCCCTTGCGAGCCATTTTAAGCCTAGCCAATTATCTCTTGTGAGACTCAAACCCTGCACCTTGTGTTTGTAAGGCAAACGCCGTAACCATTAAGCCACCCTCCCAACCCATCTTTACTCTTCAGTCAAGTTCAATAAATAGACAGGGTTTATGACAAGCACAGCTAGTCACTCAGACAAGCACAGCAATGAAATACACACAAACACACCCCTACTACAGCATTTACAAGCATGATTTATAATTCATATGTTCTTCATAACAGAGAAAGGCAGCTGTATATGCTTGATAGGCATGGTGTGAAATGTCATGGTGGGACACAGAAACACAACAGAGAAACCTGAATTAGGTTTAAAGAAGCACGGACAGCTAACATACACACATAAGACATGTACCATACCATCACCATCTGTTCTATTTTAACTATGTTCTCCGGTTCGATCCACGGCTGGGGTGCCTTCTGTATGGAGTCTGCATGTCTTCCCTGTGGTCGCGTGGGTTTCCTCCAAGTGCTCCGGTTTCCTCCCACATCCCAAAGACATGCTGTAGGTGGATTGGGCACTCTCAATTGGCCGTAAGTGTGAGTGTGTGTGTGCCTTCCGTGGAAGGTTGGGTGCCGTGCTGGCAACCCGACACTGTAAAACTCCACTGCCAATCATGAGCGAACAGGTGATCCGCTGTGGCGACCCCTAACCAGGAAAAGCCAAAAGAAGAAGAATGTCTACACATTACAGAAAACTGGTCCATGTGATAGTGTTAGTGCATGTACTTTTTAAAAAGCAGAACACAGTTACTCTACAGTGTGCATGCAATCCAAAATTAACCTGAAAATGTGATTTATGTGTATTTATTTCTGAACACATATTATGGACTTCACACATCCAGACAACCTACCCAGTTAACAAAATAGAACACAGACAGAAGCTAGTGAATTTATAACTGCTGCTTTTCAGATCTTTAGCAAACATGTACAATGTATAACGTTTGCCAAGCTAAGAGGCTTGTGTTGTCAAAGTTCAACATCTGTGAAAGCCTCTTCTCATATGCTGTTACTTATGGGATCTGGACTGTAAACCTGCCACAAGCTTCTCTGTTGTGATTTAACACCTTCGTCCAATTTTTAAGGAACAGAGTGCAGGAGGGAAAGGCCGCGGTGGTGCAGCGATTTGCGTTTTTGCCTCACAGCAAGAGGTTCTCCTGTTCAACTCTCAGCTGGAGTGCCATCTGTGTGGAGTCTGCATGTCTTCTCAGTGGTCGAGCAAACTTTAAAGACATGCAGGTAGGTGTGTGTTACGCACCGGACTGGCAACTCAACACTGTAAAAATCCACTGGCAATTAATAGTGGATCGGTGATCCGCTGTGGTGATCCCTAACTGGGAAAAGCCGAAATAAAGTGCAGGAGGGAGCCAAGACTAATTGAAGCAGCACAGCACAGGTCTTTTTACGACCCAGGCCTGCCATCATTCCGTACACTCTAGCTAGCCTGCAAGGACAACTCTCTGTAATTGCACACCACCACCACAAAAGCAGATTAGAGGCTATTAGCTGGTGAATTGCTTTCAAGAATAAAAACAAGTGCAGACAGCATACATCTCAATCTGTTAGCACTACAGTCAGCACTCAAGTAGTTAGTGATAAACACAAAAATGTAAGGGGTGGGGTGTGTGGAGGCCAGATGAAGTTGGTACAATAATACACTTTGGATTATAATACATTTTCTGAAGCATATGAAGTCTAAGCCTGAAACTAAAAGCACCTGTCATTACTTTGCATACTGACTTACTGCAGTCCTCAATCTGCCAACAAAAGTACATTTCACATGACAAGTTATGACTACTAACTATATACTTCTAGTACAGCAAGTCCTACAGCCTATGATGGGTAAAAGTGCACAATGCATGCACAAACTGATTACACAGTACCAGAACACAGGTGCAATATTATATTAGCAACCACAGCATACACATACTATGGGTAAAATATGAAAATTACTATCAGCTTATATACTAGCAATTTCAGCTACAAAGCTCACTGGATGGTTAAAATCTTTTACTTTATACTTGCAAAAAAAGTTCTTTTGATGATGTAATGTTGTGTCTTTCAGCTTATCCCGGTTAGGGGTCGCCACAGTGGAATTCCGGTCCGCTAATGTTTGGTAGTCGATTTTTACGTGCCGAGTTACCAGCCCTGACGCACAACCTTCAATGAAGGCAGTCCCATTCACGCATGCCTCCACACAGAAGACGCTTTAGCTGAGAATTGAAAGGGACAACGTCTTGCTGTGAGGCGACAACGCTACCACAGCACCACTACCGCGGGAATTTTTTTGATGACGTAATATAATACAATATTATTTTCCACGAATATACTTATAAAACTTGTAGGGTGGGGTGCCTGCCTTATAAGAAACATTACGTGCTCTTAGCTCTATGTAATATACTACAGTTTCAAAAGTCATCTTTAAAGCTAACATTACATTGCAGTTTCTTATTAATTATGCTATGCTATTAATTGCCACCCAGCAACCCATGGTAGGCTGTGAGATATGTGAAATACAAAATTATGCATTGATGTTGCATCAAAAGTTACTAATGGGTAAACTGAAATAACAATCAGCAAAAGGCACAAATATAGCTTCATATAATTAATTGTTTAGTTATATGACTGCAAATGTTATGGCCATACCTCTCAATCTCTTACAGCAAGAAATCTGGACAAAACCACAAAAAATGGGGGCCGGGACCAAAGGCACAGAAATAGTGACACTGTTTAAAATACTGCTCTTCCAAACTTGGACTGTTGACAGAATAAAAGATTTTGCATAGCATGAATTTTCTGAAGGATGAACTCTGAAAATCAAATGTAGCGTCTGCTGCCTGCCATTATTTTCTGACTTCAGTCCTCAAAGATGTGCCAGTCCCACTACCAGTGATTTGCCAGGTGTCAGAAAAATATGTATTAATGTGTGTATGCTTAATGCTAATTAGAAACCAAATAAGTTAACACGTTTTTCATTCTATTTTATATGCACTGTTTTATATATAGTTGAGTTTCATATGAGACTGAAAAGATGCTTTTTTGAAACTACAGTGTGCTTTCTGAAACTTGCAAGATGCTCTCTGACCTAGTAATTGCTAGCGCAGCAATATTCATGTTTATGCCTTTTGGAAATGTACTTGAGAAGCAGGTGGTTATCTGCTAGGTCAGGAGAGAATGAATGAACAATGCTATATCCTGTAAATGTAATGATTTTAAACAATCAGCTCTGTTCGAAGTATAAGAACATGTGCAGCTGCAGAAGTTTAGAGATAGTATAGACAAAGGATTGTTAAAGAAATGAACTGCTTGCTTTGTGCTTGAATTAGCCATAGTACCTTGAATGGTAACATTGCATGTATCTAACCGGTGGTAGCCAAGGCCACGTTGTTTTCCTTTGGATGTTTCTCACAAAAATTGATAAATCAGCAGAATTTTATGAAAGCAATTATTAATAAATAATGATGACAAAACTTGTGATTCACTATGTCAGCTTGGTAGGCAATGTCTTATTAGAAAGTGTATAAAAATGTAAGCATTTCCTGTTTCTAGTTAGACAAACTCTGTATTAGCACATTTTTGTCTCCTTGCTGCAAGATTAAAGTGCCTTAACCTGAACCTACCGTGTTTTGATCATTTTTAAAGTACGTTTTTCTTTTGACAGTTTGGTTCTTCGGACCGGAAAGTACCTCTCACTCTAGGCCCAAGTCAGAATTGGGCCCGATGGCATGTACCCGTACGGAGAAGTGGCCACGTTGGCTCTTCTGTTTTGAAAGACCTCCGACTGAATTATCGTTCAAAAGAGGCCAGTCACTGTTTCTGATCTGGGATTGGAAGACGAGTCAACGTTCCAGTGGATCAACTCACGGAGGGTCAGGTAAGGAGGAATTTACCTTTTTTCTGTTTTAGATCAGGGACTTGTTACAGTACTGTTTTGTCAGGGAGACTTGCATGTGCAGATCAGGGACAAAAAGATTGCTGTCTTGTCATAGATCAGGGAAACAGAATAGGTAGACAGTTATTCTAGATAAACTGTGAAAAGGTGTAACATCGTGGTACCACGTGATAAGAAGGGTTACGTAACAATTTTTAGCTTAGCTAAGGCAACATGGGAAATCAGTGCACGAAAAGTTCCCGAGACCCGCCCCTAACCGAAGACGCAAAATATATGCAATTACAGTGTGCCGATAATGTTAAGTATTATGAAAATGGGTTGATAAATACAAATTTGATGGTAATTTTAGATAAATCTTCACTTATTAAACTTGTTAGACAACTTAAAACAGACACGGAAGGTCAGCTAAAAAAGCAACGGCAATTAGGAGTCCCTCAGGCACACAGGTGGCTTGAGGAAGCAAATCGCAGGGAACAAAAGATTAAAAATTCAAAAGCAATGTTCTTAGATAAAGAAGATAACTTGGTAATAGCGACAGCCCCTCCTCCGCCCCCTCCGAATCCTTTACCGGAATATGAAACAAGTGGACAAGCTGATCCACCTCCACTATATCCAGCTGTTCCTGCAAAATCAAAACCGTTTGTCAGGGATCCTATCGAGACCAGGTCTCGAACACGCAACTTGAGAGGGGATATTGAATTATATGAAATAAGTAGAAATTCACAAGCTATGAGTGAGGAAGAGATATGTCCACTCATAGAAGTACCAAATCCACAGGCAGGACAGGATCTGACTCTTCTAGTATATAGACCGTGGACACCGGAAGACATCTGGAAAGCCACAGAGGGAATTCCCCATCCAAAAGATAATTTTAGAAAATTCTTAGAAGACTTACAGGGCATGAGGTTAAGTTGCCATTTGAATGGAGAAGTAGTAGAAAAAGTAGTTAGACAAATTGTAGGTTCAGATTGGCACATGATCAGTGGCAACTGGAATCCCCGTGACGCAGAGCTTAGACCACTCCCACATAGTAATGCAGAGCTGGACAACAGAGTGAAAAGTCTGACAGACCGAATCTCTGAGAAATGGAAGCCTAGGGCTGATTGGACTTGCATTAATCAATGCATACAACAGGAAGGTGAAACTGTTGATAGATATTATGCCAGATTATTAGAATCTTTTAATAACCATTGTGGAATGCAGGTACCTGAAGATCAAACACATGATTCCCCATATGAGCAACAGCTAAACAATGCATTCTTAAAAGGCAGTATAGCTCCCATTAGCAGCTTTATTACAAAGCACATGGTAGATCATCGTACAAGTAGACTACAGTCATTGCCTGAATATGCAAGACATGCCGAAAGGCATTTTAATAGCAAAAAGAAAAAGAAAACTCAAGTATTTGCAGTAGAAGATGGGTCAGAAGTCTTTGTAGTACAAACTGGGAAGAAGGGTAAGAAACAATCTGATAAACGATCAGAAGACTTTGAAGAAAGAAAGAAAAGAGGTGAATGTTTTAAATGAGGGAAAAAGGGACATTTGGCAAGAGATTTCCGGCTAAATAAGAAGGTAACCACGGAAGATAAGGAGGGTGAGGAATGACTATATGATAGTCAAGAATCACTGGATAAGAATGGACAGGAAAAGACAAATGCAAATGTGGTAGCAAGGGTAGAGGATGTGACGGAAGGGATAGAGGATGTACATGAATTCATAGATGATGAAGAAAATGAAATTTTGGACTTAGCATTTTTGAGCTTAGAGCTCTACTTAGCAGACACAAAACCGGAAGTTACACTTCTGGTAGAGGGGAGGGAAGTCAAATTTCTGTGCGACTCAGGGGCTTCACGGACCCTGATACATCCTTCCAAAATACCAGAAAATTCAGAATCACTAGACTACATATTAGTGAAAGCAGCTAATGGACAGCTGTATCGGGAGCCACTCTCCCACAACATAGCGATAACTGACCTTGTTTCAGGGATGACCCAGAAAAGCAAAATTGTTGTTTCTGCAAAATGCCCAGTGAATCTCTTGGGCAGAGACTTAATGCAGGTATTTGGTATAGCCGTAGTTCCGACTATGCAGGGTATGGAAGCACAGTGACAAATGGATACTTTTGTAGTGCGACCAGAAGGTGAAACATTTTATTGGTACAGCCAAGACTTAGTTACAACTGGTCCAGGGGCAGTAACCAAAGAACTGATGAACGTAGCCATCAGTAAATCCCCCTCCCTTGACACTGATAAACAGCATTTGTTGCATTGCACTCTATATTACTGTAACAGACCAGGACCTGATAAAGAATATGAGCAAGAACTGTTTAGAAACCATGCTAATAGGTTAGTATTATGAAATCTGTATTGGGACACAGAAGGAAATAGTGTAGTAAGCTGTTCATTGCCCCAAGAATTCTTAGCACTTTACAAATCTAATTGATTACCACATGTAAGCTTAATTAAAGATAGAAATCTGAAGTGGGCAGACCAAGGAGAAAAAGTCACAAGGTGGGAAAAACAGACAGAGTTAGAACTCTCTGAACAAGGAGTACAGAAGCAGAAATTGAATTGGATAACACAGACACACTCACAGGCAAGTGAGGGTAGCCAAGTAGTACTCTTACTAGAGGAAGAGGAAAAAGCCTTATGAGACATACCAGAGAGACTGTGGTCAACAGGGAAATCAGATGTAGGACTTATTCGTACAGCAGGACCAGTTACTATTACACCAAAATCAGCATTTAGACCTCAAAAAAGACAGTATCCCTTAAGAAAGGATGCAGAAATAGGAATCAACCCTATAATAGCAGCCTTACTTAAGGAAGGAGTCTTAACAGAATCTCCTGATTCACCATGTAATACACCCTTATTTCCTGTTAGGAAAGCAAACGGGGAATGGCATATGGTCCAAGATTTACAAGCTGTGAATGATGCAGTTATACCTAGGGCACCAACGGTGCCAGATCCACACACTTTATTGAATGATTTGAAACCTCAACAGAAGTATTTTTCTGTGATACATATTAGCAATGCATTTTTCTTGATACCGATACACCCAGACAGCCAACATTGGTTTGCATTTACATTTCAGGGGAAACGGTATACATATATGAGACTACCACAGGGATATTGTGAAAGTCCAACTATATTCGCACAAGAAATGGCAAGTAACCTGGCGGGATTTATCCCACCGAAAGGTAGTCAGATTTTACTTTATGTAGACGACATCCTGCTGGCAGCCCCCACCCAGCAAGAATGCAGAGAGGATACCATAGCATTATTACAATTTTTAGCTACTCAAGGACACAAGGTAAACAAGAACAAACTGCAACTTTGGAAAAAACAGATTAAATACCTGGGATATGTAATATCCAAAGAAGGCAGAATATTAGATGAAGACAGAAAAACAGCAATATTACAAGCACCTAGACCAACTCCCAAGAAGGAAATGATGTCCTTCCTGGGAACTACTAACTTTTATCGGAGCTGGATACCAAACTATGCTTTGGAGTCTGCTCCGCTGACTAATTTGATATTCAAAAAGCCGGTGGCAGCACAGGATTTATTACAGTGGACACCAGAAGCAGAATCAGCTTTCTGCAAACTGAAACAACTGATAGCTTCTTCCTTAGTTTTAGGACTACCAAACTATCATAAGCGATTTTTCCAAACTGTAGACTGTAAGCAAGGTTATATGACATTAGTGTTAACACAACAGCATGGGGACAAACAACGTCCCATAGCTTACTATTCATCACAGTTAGACCCAGTGGCACGACCCTTGCCCCACTGTGTACAAGCGGTAGTCACAGCTGCAATGGCAGTGCAGGTTTCAGCCTCAGTATTGTTCCACCCTCTCACATTGAGAGTGCCTCTTGCAGTCACGATTATTTTACTGCAAGAAAAAGTAGCATATCTCTAGACATCTTTCCTGTATGACCATACTGTTGAGCCAACCTCATATGAGGATCGAACAATGCACAACTTTGAATCCGTCAACCTTGCTCCCAACCCCTGCAGATGGCAAACCACACTGCTGCCTGCAGGAGATTGAGCAAAAGACACTACCTAGAAAAGACCTTACAGATGTTCCCTTGGATGATGCCGAGGTGACATATTATGTGAACGGGTCGTGCAGAAGGGGTCCTGCAGGACAGAATCTAGTGGGGTATGCAGTAGTTTCTGATACCAAGATTTTAGAAGCGAAGTCTTTACCACACAACTTATCTGCACAAGCAGCAGAATTGATTGCCGAGGGCATGTACCTTAGTAAAAGGTAAGAAAGTAAACATTTTTACTGACAGTCAGTATGCTTTTTCTACTGTACATGTTTTTGCGCAGCAGTGGAAAAATAGAGGAATGATAACATCTACTGGTAAACCAATTAACCATGTGCAATTTATTTTAGATCTGTTAGACTCTATTCAGTTACCTCAGAAAGTAGCTATTTGCAAATGCGTAGCTCATACCAAGCAACAGGATAGAATTTCAAAAGGTAATGCGAGGGCTGATACAGCTGCAAAACAAGCAGCTTCAGCTTCAGAAGTTTTTCCTTTGAGTGAGGAATTACAACCATCTGAGATTTTAGATTTAGAAATGTTAAAAACAATGCAGACACTTACTACAAATGTAGAAAAACAAAAGTGGATAAAACGAGGAGCAATCCTTGAAAAGGGACTGTACATCTCCAAAGAAAAGAAACCAATCTTACCATCTAACTTGTTTAGATATGCAGCTTTGTTGAGCCATGGGCAGAGACATGTCTCAACAGGGGGGATAGTACAGTTAGTGAATTGAGTATTTACGACGTATGGATTTACTAATTACACAAAAAATTTTTGTGCAGCGTGCCATGTTTGTAACAAGCATCATGCACAAGGGACATTGAAACCTAAGCAAGGAAGTTTCCCTAAACCACCGTATCCGTTTCATACTATTTGTATGGATTTTATAGAATTGAACAAATGCAAAAATAAGAAGTACTGCCTTGTCATTATAGATATGTTTTCCAAATGGGTGGAAGCTTTTCCAACTAAAAATCCAGATGCAGCAATTGTTGCAAAAGTCCTTGTTAAAGAAATTATTCCTAGATTTGGCATATCAGAAAAGATTTATAGTGACAATGGCACACACTTTGTAAATCAAACTATACAACAACTTAGTCGCTATTTCGGGATATCGTTGAAAAACCATTGTGCATACCACCCCCAATCTGCAGGATTAGTAGAGAGGCATAATGGGGGTGTTGAAGAATAAACTTAGAAAATTGATTAGTGAGACACAAAAGAACTGGCTGCACTGTTTACCTCTGGCACTGTTGAGCACGAGAACTGTTCCAAATGCAAAAGGGTTAACTCCTTTTGAAGTTCTGTTTGGGAGGGCATATTATACACCTCAATGGAAACCTCTCATGTCTGCAGAGCAGGAGGCTGACAGTTCACTTGCAGGGTATATGAGGTGATTTTTGAATAAACTTTTGCAGTTAAACTCCGTTTCAGATAAAGAGCAAACGAAACCATCGGAAACAGCAGTAGCCCCAGACACCTGGGTCTGGGTGAAGATAGTGAAGAGAAAAAACTGGAGTTCTCCAAAGTGGGAAGGGCCGTACCAGGTACTACTGTTGACACCCACTGCAGTCAAGATCGCGGAGCAAGCATCCTGGATTCATTTGACACACTGTAAACTGGTTAAGAACTTTGAACTGGACAAAAACCTTGTTACTGTTGTACAACGAGAACAAAATGACCAGGTATAGAGCAAATAGAGACACTGAACAACCTCAGAAAACTTGCATGATTATTCTGGTAGCTATACTGATAACATTGTTCTTTTTGTTGTGGCCTTTCCTTTTTCCTGCCACAAAAGTTGAACTGATTAAACGTGATGAACCAAACATAGACTGGCACCCGAACTTTAACACTTATCAGGCAATTACACGTGTGTATGCTGAGACTTTTAATGTTTCGAACTGCTGGATCTGCACAGTCATACCAACAGCATACGGGGGGGTTATTAATGACTGCAATCCCCCTAGGGGTCAATGAGACCTGGGAAAATCTGGTTTATGACACAGTATCTATTAAAGCATATGATAAGGTAGCACTGTATTTGCCTGTGACACAAAAGGGAATTGTATGTTTTTATAAGAATGACACAATTCAAGTGGGTTGGAGCAAGTCTAATGTGACTGTACATTATAAATGTTATACTAAAGCAAACAACATGGGTGGAACTTGTAGTTCGAATTATGACTCATTTCTTGCGTACATGCATAAGACTATTAACCAAGTGCAACGTAATCCTGTACTATTTAAACAGTTATCTGTAATAGAAAGGAAAATGTTTCATGCAGGGCAGCCATTTCGTAACAAAGTAACTACTAAGGTAGAGGATTGTTATTTTGCGTGTGGTAAAAAAGCATATAAATGGTTACCTGAGAATTGGTCCGGCAGTTGTTTTTTGGGGTACCTGGTCCCGGCCATACGACATACTGCAGTCTTGCCTCAGGGAAATATTCGCAATACCTGAGATGTGGCCAAAAAAGCTGTTAAAAAGCCTGAAAATCCAGTGGGACAGATCGAGGAGGGCTGGAAAGACCATCATACTGTGGGTACCAAACTGACACACATGGACTTGAGTGATGCTGTCATATCGTGGGCAGGCATATTACCTGCATATGGTGCAGTTAAATCGATTTGGGAGCTGCGAAAACTGTCTAAACTTCTCGAAGTAATGAGTAATGCAACTTTTTCTGCTCTTGAACTGATATCTGATGAACTGAATGCTATGAGAACTGTAGTGCTCCAGAACCGAATGGCTCTTGACTTCACCCTAGCGGCGAGGGGTGGTACGTGCGCTTTAATCAAAGAAGAGTGCTGTGCATATATACCAGATTATCAGCACGAAATAAATGACCACCTTAAGGTGATACAGCAAGTGTCGGCCATGACCAAGCCAGGCCCAAACCCTCTGACGGACTTTTTCCAGAATTTGTTTGGGGGGTGGGGTTCCATCCTAATGAACATCTTGATTGCCATTTGTGTGGGATTGCTCCTGATAGGAGCTTGTGTTTGTTGTGGTATCCCCTGCATGAAAAAATTAATCAAAGAATTTATAGATATATCAGTTTCTGAGACTATGTATCAAAGTACTGAATTTGAAGAACTGTTGGTGTGAAACACTTTCATAAAGTTTTAAACCGAATGACTTTCTTAACTGCAAATCCTGAATGGAAGAGGTTAGGAAAAGAAGCAAACTGCTTATTCTTTTTGAAAATAGAATTAAAAAGTATTAACAGGGGGGAAATGTCAGAAAAATATCTATTAATGTGTGTATGCTTAATGCTAATTAGAAACCAAATAAGTTAACACGTTTTTCATTCTATTTTATATGCACTGTTTTATATATAGTTGAGTTTCATATGAGACTGAAAATATGCTTTTTTGAAACTGCAGTGTGCTTTCTGAAACTTGCAAGATGCCCTCTGACCTAGTAATTGCTAGCACAGCAGTATTCATGTTTATGCCTTTTGGAAATGTACTTGAGAAGCAGGTGGTTATCTGCTAGGTCAGGAGAGAATGAATGAACAATGCTATATCCTGTAAATGTAATGATTTTAAACAATCAGCTCTGTTCGAAGTATGAGAACATGTGCAGCTGCAGAAGTTTAGAGATAGTATAGACAAAGGATTGTTAGAGAAATGAACTGCTTGCTTTGTGCTTTAATTAGCCAAAGTACCTTGAATGGTAACATTGCATGTATCTAACCGGTGGTAGCCAAGGCCATGTTGTTTTCCTTAGGAAGTTTCTCACAAAAATTGATAAATCAGCAGAATTTTATGAAAGCAATTATTAGTAAATGATGATGACAAAACTTGTGATTCACTACGTCAGCTTGGTAGGCAATGTCTTATTAGAAAGTGTATAAAAATGTAAGCATTTCCTGTTTCTAGTTAGACAAACTCTGTATTAGCACGTTTTTGTCTCCTTGCTGCAAGATTAAAGTGCCTTAACCTCAACCTACTGTGTTTTAATCATTTTTAAAGTATATTTTTCTTTTGACACCAGGAAATTACAGTTTTATGAGAAGTGGACCCACAGCAAAAAGCCAAAAGGTTAATTCCCTTCAGTAGTTTCAAGTATGTAGTATGTACAAGCATTAAAATGAGACATTTCCCAAAGCAATCCATTCCCTCTGTGATTTATGCACATTTGAATCACAATGAAATGTTAGAGGTAGTGTGGCTCACACACTGTCGGGGTAATGACAGAAATAGTAGTGGCAGACTTGCAGACAATAAGCCAATAAAAATGCAAGGAAGAAGTGCTATAAAACAGAATAATATTCAAATGGCAAACAAGATTTGTGCTGCAAACATGCATATTGCAGCTCCATATGCAAATATGCTCAGGTGAAATGCAATACAACCAACAGCAGCCAAGTAAGACCCATGACATATGCACACAACTAAAACACACAATCACAAAACACAATTGAAAGCACAATAAATGTATCAAGTCACAAGACCCTTTCACAAACAGTTATGTGGACCACATGAATGAAAAATGGAACCCCACTTCAACTGTTCAGCAGCATAAATGCTGACCTTAATATCTGCTGCTTATGCAAAGGACAGCTCATAGTTAACAGGGAAGCAAACTACAATTTAAAAGTTATAATGTATAATATAAAGTAAAATCTGGAAGAGTTGCACATTTTTGTTAATGGGTACTATGTTTAAAATGAATCCAGTTTTATTTAATCAATTACCATACATGCATATATACATGCATGTTAATGCAACTACAAACAAAGTCTGGCATAATGGGGAAGAAAGGCCCAAAAATAGGGACATATTTTAAATACTGCTCTTATAAACTTAAAAAGTTGCTACAATAACAGGTTTTGTGTTAGCATGCATTTTCTGAAGGATATGAAGTCTGAAACTCAAATGCATATCATTTAGTGACTTTAATCCTTGATCATCCTAGTGATTTGTCAAAAAAATATATATATATTTTTATGAGGAACAGACCAAATATATGAGGCAAAATTCTGAACATTCTGACAAAATCTGTACAATTGAGATGTATGCTACAAACTATTCTAGCTTCACACATTTACTTCCCCTGAAGCTAGACTTCAAGAAAAAAAAAAAAAAAAAGAAAACTCCTTATACAACCTGACACTACTCACAAGCCAAAGCATCCCTCATTACACAGAGAACCAAACTCTATAGCACTGGCACAGCACAAGTTTTCTCCTCTTAGGCAAGCTCTCCCATCGACATTAAAGAAATCAACAGTTATTCCAAATTCAGTATGTGTCACAGAAAGTTGGTAGGAAATCAAGAGATATAAATCCCAGGCAAAATGCCACAACATATATGTAAATGGTGGAGTGACTGAGTGCAAAAAATGAACAGTGACAGTGGAGTTCTTTACTGAAAAATAGAAACCTGTATTATAAGTTTCAGTTCGAGAACAAGTACTGTTTCAAAGCTTTATTAGTCTACCGAGTACTGTAATTGCTGGATCTCCTGGTATTCCTGCAACTTGAAAAAGTCTATATCTGTGTTGTAACAGACTTTATTTCAATGTGAAAACAAAATTCTTTCTTTACTGGGTTTAAGTGTCTATTATGCATCCAGATCAGACCGAAAACTATAAGGGAATGTCACGATTCATCAGTGACATAATTATCTCAAGACAAATTCCTCAGGAATCACAAACAGAATTTGCTGAACTTCAAATTACCTTAAATGACAAACTATCAGTTCATTATCTTGTACAGATCACCTTTCCTGTTCGCAAAGGACCATGAAACATTTCTAAATGTGTTTACCAAGCTAGTGATAAACGAAAATACTTTTTTGGAAAGATGATTTCACCAACTATGTATCAGTTAACTGGTACATATATGCCATGATGTTTGACTATGCCAAAGGTTCACAGACATAGTTAACTGATAAATCCCTTGTAAAAGTATTTGACCTGCCCACTAGAGACCTTGTCCTCACTTTCATTGCATCTTCTTGCAGTACTCTTGTAATATCTCATCTCTATTCAAATCCAATCACAAATCACTAATCCTCTCCTTTAGGGCATTTAAACCTACCACAATGATCACTTCCCCATTCATGGACTTTGAAAAGATAAACCTGCTAAAACTATATTATGAGTTGTCATAATTCAACTACATGAAAAGATAAACCTGCTAAAACTATATTATGAGTTGTCATAATTCAACTACATGATTTTCAGCTACCATGAATCCTTAGCTGTCTTTAAGGGAAAGGGGAATAGGACAAACCCAGAATCATAAGACCCTTAAGTCTACTTTCATGCTGTGGAAAATTAATGGAGAAGGTAATATTGGTTAAGTTATTGTCAGAACTGGATAGGCTAGGACTAGAAACTATATATCAGCATGCATATGTTGAAAACAGATCTATTACTACATGCAACATGATGTTCTAAAACAATATAACAGCAGCTATGAATGAAAAATTATGCTGTGATGCAATTTATATAGACTTAACTTCAGCATTTGACAGGGTCATACACAAAACACTGATCAATAAATTAGTACAACTAGGTACTGATGTACTTTTGATAAGATAGATAGCTGCGTGGCTTACAAATAAGACATGGCAAGAATCATACAGCAACTGGACAGGTGAAATCCTTGATTACAGTCAGGGTGTCCCACAGGGCTTGATTCTAGACCCTTGTTTAGATTGTATCTTTCAGACCTAACTTTTTCATCTGAGGTGTTCTACAGTCTATATGCAGACAACCTGAAATTAGGTAAACTGATTACAAGTGTTACAGATAAGGCATGTCTGCAAAATACCTTGACTAAACTGACCATTTGGGCACAGGAGAATAATATGCTGATAAATACATCAAAAAGTAAGCATATGAGATTTGGGAGACAAACTGAAAGGTGAATATTTAATACAGCACACAGTGATTGAAACTGTAGACTCATTTAAGGACCTGGGTATATGGGTAGGTTCAGCTATGAGTTTTTCTTATCATAGCCAATTGGTTAATGATAGTTATAGAACTACAGGTTGTATAAAAAGATTTATAAAGTCTAGGAAATTAAAAATAATGAAGTCATTGTTTATTAGTTACATTAGACCCAAACCGGAGTATGGAATAATATGGAAACCCTATAAGAAGACAAGCATGAGTAAACTGGAAAGAGTACAGGGGAAATGTACCAAGGGCATCCATGGATGTGAAAATCTAAGTTATTATGAAAGACTAAGATATCTGAACTTGTACAGTGTCTCTTACAGATATCTAAGAGGAGATCTTATTCAGGTATATAGGGCATTTAGTGACAACTACTGCTGGGAATGTTTGGGGTTATCAAAAAGTACTAGAGAATCATCAGACAACCTATGTAGAAGGTTCTATAGGAATGAGAAGTGTACTAATTGATTCTCTGACAGAGTAGCTGATGCATAGAACAGACTACCAAATTACATTAAAGTAAGCACTAGTTTAGATATTTTTAAGAACAGCCTGGACGCTTATTATGGGAACAAGTGTTTTGGTATATTGGCAAGCTAGTAGGGAATTTATGCCCGTGCTTGAAATATTTGTATGTATGTATGTATGTATATGCCAATAAATTTTACTCTCATCTGGTAAACCAAACAGTTCTATTTAGAACTATGTATAGCAGAGAATGTGAAAATAAAGTACCATGGTGGAATGCCAGAAGGAATAACTTCTATAATAAAAGAAAATAAAAATAATTAAGGCTTATAATTCATCAAAATCTGACTCAGTGGCTTTGGAATGTCTATGAATCTGTAACGACGGTTAGATACCTGAAGGTGGAAACATGAACAAGAGGGAATACACTTTCACTAAAGTTGACCTCACATAGATGAGCAGATTCCAGTAACAGATACAGTCAGTCAGGATGCAGTGCTTAGCATCTCCCAGTTTTGCTCCTAATAACTAATTACATGTTAATAGTACAGTATAATGAATGAATTATGTGAACCATTTTAAAACTTTAAATACTTTCTGACTCCCGAGACATTTCACACTTGACATATTCTAACTTTGGCTCAGAAATAAGCAAACTAAACCAAGACAATCATAAAAATCAATCAGTCTTTGCAATTAGCTAGAAATGCAGCCGGAAAATCTGCATTGAGTGCAAGTTCAACAACAACATACGAACACGATTCATTTCATATTTAAGCCCGACTCAAAATTCATTTTCTTCTTATCTTTATATATATATATATATATATATATATATATAACTATATATATATATATATATATATATATATATATATATATATATATATATATATATATATATATATAACTATATATATTTATTTCACATGCTGGAGGTGCAGGAGGAGCCAGGGGAAGAAGAAGCAAAAGAAATACATTTTTTCACGAACGCCGCACAGCTCCAAGTCTGACGAGACTTGTTCTGTGCTTGGGGACAGGGTTGCCAAGTCCTGACTCCTGCTTTCTAAGTTCTAACTAAACTAAAATAAACAGAATTATTTTAAATTAAAACAAAAAACACTACCTTGTCTGTGTGAGCTTATTCTCAGCTCCTCAGGTTGTTCTCTCTCTCAGTCGACTGAATGACGTGTGTGTGTGTGTGTGTGTGTGTGTGTGTCCCGCCACTCTTTCTTGAATCTCTGTTGCAGCGTGAGAGATGTGACTCCAGCAACATACGTGCTGTCATATAAACACAAACACACTCACTCAGCCCTCAGCCAAATTCCGACAGGCTAGCAGGCTGCTCACAAAGCTTAAGTCATCTCACACGCCTCTGCATGTGATGACGTCAACCCAAAAAAGCCAAAAAAATAAATAAATAAAAAAAACCCTGGGAAATTAAGGAATTAAAGGGGCCACTCGGGAATTTATGGCACCCCATTTTTTGGACCTCAAAACCGGTAAAAATTGAGGAATTTGGTATGGTTGAGAGGTATCCTTGTTGATCTTGCTTATTAAGCAGCAAATTGTCAGAGACTGTAGAGCCCAGGTACACTAACTCACAGATAACCTCCAGGACATAGCTGCTCACTACGACTGATGGCTCATTGCCCACACTTTGGACCACCACCTGGATCTTCTTTAAACTGGTCATGATGCCAAATTCCATACATGCATCTGCAAAGCGAGTCATGAGTGACTGAAGTTCTTGCTGAGTGTGAGCCACAATAGCTGCATCATCAGTGAAAAGGAACTCCCTTAGATGCATCCTAAGCACCCTGGTCTTTGATCCAAGTCTCAACAGTTTGAAGAGGTTAGCTGTCCATTCTGGTTTGGAGAACAATACCCTCTGTAGCAGTTCCAAAAGCAAATTTAAACAGAACTGAAAAGAAGATAAACAATGTTGGAGCCAGTACACACACCTACTTTACGCCACTGAGAATCTTGAAAGGTTTGGATGTAGATACATCATACATGATGGCCCCCTTCATGTCTTCATGGAAGTACATGATAATACTAAGCAGTACCTGATGGCAGATGATCTTTGCTAGAATCGCAAACGGACATTTCCTACTGACAAAGTCAAATGCATTGGTCAGGTCAATGATGGCAATATATATAGGCATTTTTGTTCCCTGCACTTTGCTTGAGTTGCCTAACAGAAAAAAACATGTCTATGGTAAACTGTCCTGCTCTGAACCCACACTGAGACTCAGGGTAAATTCTCTCTGCAAGAACATGGAGCCTCTTCAGGACAACACGTGCAAACAGCTTCCTCACAGTACAGAGAAGGGAGATGCCATGATGTTACAATTACTTTTGTCACCCTTATTAATAACTATGTTAGTATCCCTTATATCTTGCGGTACACTACCTTCTCTCCAGCATTGGCAAAGTACGCATGCAGCTCTGAGATTAGGATACTGCTGGCAAATTTGAGGATTTCTGAGGAAATATCACCTTTCATGGGGGCTTTTCCTGTGAGCGCTTTTAGTGTATCAATGAGTTCCTCCAAAGTGGACTCAGCACTGAGTTCAGTCATAGTTGGCAAAGGCTTGATGGCATTCAGTGCCCTCTCCATAACTATGGTCCTCTCTGGCATACAGCTGCAAGTAGTGTTCCACCCAGCATTCCATCTGCTTGGTTCTATCCTTCAAGACCTTGCCTGTTGCAGACTTAAGTGGGGCGATCTTCCTTTGTGATGGGTTGATGGCTTGCTTGATCCCATCATACATTCCATGCATGATACCAATATCTGCTGAATCTTGAAGGAAAGTTGGAGCCAATAATCGTTTGCACACTGCTAAGCTACTTGTCTCTGACCATACCGAAGTGCCTGCAAGTTCTCTTCATTGGGATAGGACCTGTATGCAGCCAGTGCCTCTCTCTCCTTCTCAATCAGGGGCATCAGAATTTTAGTGTGGGCTTTAAACCAATCAGCACACTTGCCTGACTTCTTCCCAAAGATAGATATTGCAGTGTTATAAATAGCATCTCATAGTTTTTCCCTGTCTCCTGTTGGTGTCAGTGTCATCCAGGCAGGGGGTAAAGCCTCTTCAAGTGCTTGAACAAACTTGCATACTTGTGAAGGGTCACAACTCTTGCCTATGTCAATGTGTGGTCACCCTTCCTTTTTAGAGCAAAAGAACCTTCATGTCTGGATGCTCATCTTACTACACACAAGCAAGTGGTTGGTATCACAGTCTGCGCTCTGGTAACTGTGTGTTATCCTGACACTACCTAAACTGCTATGTTTGGTGAAGACAAGGTCAAGTTGGTGCCAATGTTTCAATCTTGGGTGCAGCCATGAAACTTTGTGCTGGGGCTTGACATTGAAGAAGGTGTTGGTTATGGAGAGGTCATATTGGGAACAAAGTTTAAGATATTGTCCATTTTCATTCATCTTTCCTGTTCCAAACTGTCCCAGACAAGATGGCCAGCTGTGATGGTCATTGCCAACTGTGGCATTAAAATCACTAAGAATGAATAATGGTGCATGGGAAGGAACTTACTGATGGCAGCACTAAGTTCATTATAGAATTTGCCCTTGACTTCCTGGGTAGACATTATAGTAGGAGCTAGACCCTTAAGATGTTGACCATGGCCACTGGTGTTTGTTACCAACAGTTCAAAAAATAGATGTGAGAAAACTAGACATAGTATTTCATGAAAAGACAAAAGTAGCACTGATCATTGAAACTGTTTCATCTAGTGATTACAGTGTCTTATGTAGAGAGAGACACAAAGTCATAAAATACTAGGATTTGCAGGCAGAAATGAGGGCAATGTAGAAGGAGGATACTTAGTTCCAACAGTAGTAGTAGTAGGAGCAATGGGTCTTATTAAAAACCCAAAAGACTTGAAGAATTTAAAAAAGAAAGGATCTTCTAGAGGGGATTTGGGAGAAGCCTCTCCTTTGTCCAAATTTCTATCTGGGTTGGGAAACTCCAAATGGACGTCTATATGCTTCCTCTTGCATGTTCTCTTCTGGGGGGGGGGATACTAGGCTGCTGGTCATCATTGGAACTGTCCGAGGAAGAGAAGATGCCCGAGATCCTACCTGTGCTGGCTTACGCATCCTCCTTTCCTGAAGGACCATATTTGATGCCCTGCTCAATTGTCTAGAGTGGTCAATATCCAGTGGCAGAATCAGTGGTTGGCATAAAGAAGCTGAGAGTAGTACACTTGTGCACCATGTAATTAGCTGGAATACTTGGGCCCACTGGAAGTGGCATGGATTGTTCATGGCAACAAGACCAGTGCTGAGGGTGGCAGACTTAGTCCCAACAACAGTGGTGAAACCAACTTACTATCACATAGTCGATCGCACTTCATGTGATCGACATATGTATGAACCGCATTTAGCAGAACTGTAAATGCGACTGCCACAATGTCTAACCTTACAATAGCTAATGCTCGCTATTGTAAGGTTTGACATTGTGGTGTAGATCGCACTATAGTGGGGATCGGGAACTGTACCCTCTCCCTCACTGTAGTGGGATCTTGGAGTTTGCATATATAAGTAGGGGGTGTGGGGGTTACAGCAACCCACATGGGGGTGCAGGGAGGGCTTGCCCCCCTGCAAAAACTGTTTTTCAGTGTTGAGCAGATGTGAGCATTTCAGTAAAGTCGACGTTTTCGACATTCGACTTTGCTGAAATGATTACTTCGACATTGTTTGTGTTAGGTGTTCTGATTTCCGAACATGTTGTTCGGACATCTTAACACTCTAACACAGTGGATTCGACTATGTGATAGTAAACCGGTGAAACCTCCAGGGTTTAAGCCAAGTCAGGGACTTTTGGTCCTAAGGTGTCAAATGCTGAACTTTCCAACACCAAGAATGACCCTGATAGAATTGGTAGTGACAATCTTAGTCCCAAAGGTTCAACACCAATCTCCAAAGACCTAGTAACTGTCTGTGTTGAAAGGGACTGATATTAAGGATATCAGTGCCAAAGAATTCGGCATCAGAGAAGCCAAGGAACACCAGTGCTACAATCAGAGCTGATCCAGACACTACTGGTGCTGAAATGGTAGAAAAGGCAACTTGTGGAACATGGGTTGGATCTTGGTCTGAGGTAAAAATTGTTGGGGCCAAGATGACAATACAAAACAGAAGGGAACCAGCAGACAAAACAGTGCACTGATGAAGGCTATGTAAATTTTACAGCCAAAACCAGTCCGTTTTGTCTCTTTTTTTATTTTATACTATGCTTTTGAGCTAGTTTGGAATAAACACTGTATGCTACAGTCTGCTGGCTCCTTTCTGTTTTGTATTGCTATCAGGTCTTTTTGGAGCCGTGCAGTTGCCGTACTTGCAGGGGCTGCTCAACTCATAGGCCAAGATGATGCCATATCAAATCTGGGTCTTGACAAAGGGCAACATTATATGCTCCCGATCAAGCTGAGTACGGCTCCTTTGAGACCTGTGAGATTGTATCGCTATAGTGGAAGGAGGTCTTGGATATCTCTTGCAAGAGAAACTTCCTGTCCTGCAACAGAGTTGTCCTTGGTATCGGAGGAATCCTGGTGGCAACCCCAGTGACAAAAGTCTGGGTTAAGAAGTACAAAATCTGGGAGGAGACCCTAGGCCCTGTGGGAGACAGAGAAGGTGGAGGTGTAGCTGCTAGGGGATGAGAGGCCGACCCTGAGGTCTTAGCTGGAGAAAATTTCACTAATAAAGAACATTCCTCCACCTTCATCTTTTCCTTCTTCTCTGAGGGTGTGTATGCTAATAAGTCTGTAGGTGCTGAAGCAACAGGGATAATCCTCCTTAACTACTAACTTATTAAGGCGATCAGCCAAAGTCTAGTGTTGAACCCATTATAAATGGAGCAGCTGCTGTTAAGATGTGATGCTCCCAAAAAGATAAGCAAAGGTCATGAGGAACCTTAGGCTGCAACTAATACCCACAGTGCTTACATTCTCTAAAGCCCTCTTAGTCTCTTTTTCAGTATCTAAACCAACATAATAAAAATGGTAGCATGCAGGCACCTATAGAAGACAGGGATGAGAAAGTATATGCCCTAGGCCTAAACACATGACAGGGTAGGAAGGGGGAACAAGGCAAGATAGCAGGGATGGAAAAGACTAGCAAAGTTTCAAGAGAACGCAACAATAACTGATGATACTGGCTAACAAACTAAAAAAAACAAGACCAACTGTATTTATTTGTATAGGAAATAACTGTCAACACAAAGAATTCATTCTTTAATTGGTCAAGCTCAGAGGAGACATCATTATCTTAATGGCAGCAATGAGATCTAGAGCATTCAACAGGAAGGAATCACTACAGAGTCAAAGACACCAGTCCTGCTGTACCTGTGTCTGGACAGGATCTGATAAACATTTTACATTTGTTGACCGGGCTAGTCTAACATATGTATTTATACATGTCCATTTCAGTAGAGGCCTACATGTTACATGGTAACTTAGCAATCATGATAGATAAAAGTAAAACAAAATAGAAAAAGTCTCTCTTTTTTTTTTTCTTGACCAAACAATAATAGAAGAAGAGAGTATTCAGAAGGATGTGGGAGATTCCCAAATCAAAGTTATAAATATGGAACAGGAGAAAGAATAATTATAAACACGACTGGGAGAATTAGTTAACACACACAAATTTATATAATAAATAAGTGTCTTGTAACTGCAGCATAAATCAGTTAAGACAAGAAATAAAGGGGTGCCAAGCACTTTGCCTATTGCTGGGCATATACTGTTGTTTATGTAAAAGGGGAAGCCACAATAATAATGAATGCTTCAGATCTCATTGCTGGCTTTAGAGACAAATGTTGAGATGACAATGCAGAAAAGAGGTGTGTGTCTTCACATATACATGGAAAAGAACTGGTAGTCATCTGTCTCAAATGAGACAGATTCACAGAAATGTAAGAAGCCTTTTACAAGAGATGTAATCAGAACGTCTATAAAACAAAAAAAAAAAAATCCAAATTGAAAACTGTTGCAACACTCAAGAAGCCAGCCAGAATACAGACTGTAGCTCAATAGCTATTTTCCACTACTAAACTGCAGGCTGTACCCAGAGTCCGCTATCTAGCAGAAATTAACTGAGAACTTCAGTATCTCACACTGCTGTGTTCTAGTGCTGTTTTCCTATGAAGGCAAACAGACCCATCCATAGTAGAAAATATGAGGCTGTTTTACTTAACACAACCAAACTTTGACAGCAGTTAAGTGGATTGATTGTCTCAGTGAACAGAAGGAATCATTTCTGATTTCCAAATTTCCATCACCAGAATAAAAATTGGTTCCTTTTTGCTAAGCCAAGGAACAAGGACACTTCGAAATACCCTCCACCCCAGAGGTATCCAAAGAACAAGGTCAAGGATTTCTGATCCCTACCTCTGAAGATGGGTTCCATCCCAGAAGCTTTTACAGAGAAAGGGGACTTTCTGAACTGTTTTCAGCATAAAATTCATGTCTGGACTTTCTAATTGTGTGGGCACTGAAACAATCCAAGTAAATTCTTCTGATTTATTTTAAACTGTGCATCAATTCTATTTATCTATGAAGAGCTATATTAATGTAATTATGTATGACTCTGTTTTTATATATGATGCACGGTAGTTGTTTTTAAATTTAGCTTATGATTAAACTCCTAATACCAGGTTTGTGAAGGAGAGTAAACAGTTGTTGAGCAAAACTTACCTTTGCCCCTCAGCTTGTTCATTAGTATTTTGGTATTACGGTAGCATTAGAGGAACGAACAAGAACATCAGTTTAACATACCTGTTATGATGCACAGATAGCCTTAAAATATAAAATTCCAAAAATAAAGAAAAAATTAAAACAAGCCTTGAGGTTTTAACTTTCAAAGCTAGAGATGTGTCATAGTATTCAAAGACATAGCGCAAAGAAGAGTACATGTCTTCTCGGCACTCTGCCTGGTATGCTGCCATTCTGGATCACAAATCATAAACTAGAGAATTCCAGTCCATAATGGCAGTGTACAGACCTCTTCTGCACTTTATAAATTGCACACTGTCACATAGCACAGAGTGGCACACAGTGATTAGAAAGCACTTCACCCTTGGTGGCCAGTTTCTTTATATGCCGTTTGGCAAAACACAGCAGCACAGTAGGGTACAGAACTTTTACACTGGAAAGTATGTTTTGCATACTTTTCTACACAGTAGTCCATTGCTGCTCTATTCTCTGCTGTTCTGCCAATGGTCCATAAGGAAACCACAGTCATTTAGCATGATGGCAGACAAGGAGTGATTAGCATATTATGGTAATAAGGGGAGATGATGTTGTGCCAATGCAAGCTCCTACTGGTGAGCCCTTGACTGCATCACTGTTTGTGTGTGGGTGCAGGAAAAGTTTGACTGAACTAGGTTTCCTTTAGTGTAGAAGATTCTATTGAAAGTAGGGATTTTTCTATTATGCAAAAGAGAACTTGGGTGTTTTTACTCCTGTGCCAGCACTGACATATTGTTCAGCACACGTTCTCAAAATTCATTACTCATATTTATATTTAGTGAGCACTGACATTGTTCAGCACCGTCTACTTAACAACATTTTAACAGAACCATGGACTGCTGCACTGCTCACCATCACTCCATTGCTCATTTCTTCTGTTCTGAAGGTTATCTCACTTGGGGCCATCTGGTACTCCAATGCTACTGGTTTACTGAACTGCACATCAGGGAAGGGGAATGATTGCAGATGAATGCCATACATGGAGCACAATGTTTACATTAAAGGGCAACATTGCGTATGCACTCCTAAGCCACAGTGTTCAACAGTTTATGAATCATTCAGGACTTTGGCATACAGGTATGCTGCATGTACTCCAAACTATCAATAAAACCCAAACTACCTACCTCTGCCATGAAGATGTACCATTTACTAAACTGTGTGGTTTGTGTTATACTTGAGTGATAAGTAGAACTAGGGTCCCAAAATACAATGTTGAGTTTCGCAGGATGATGTAAAAAAAGTCTTTCCTTATAAAACAGCTTTATGTGGTGATCTTGTGATCCCATAAACTGACGGCTATGCTGGATGACTGACATCACACACACATGCATACACACCATATGCAACATCCACATACTCTAAAATTCATTACTCGTTTTTCTATTTAGTGAGCTCCTTCATATATGCCAAATTGCATTTAAGGCAGAAGTACTAAATGTTAAAATACATTTAAAAGAAACATTTTCAGAAGATTTGCTCCTAAACCTGGTAGTAATCTGGCACCCATGGGTTATCCTTTCAAGTATGAATTAACTAGCTTAGCAAATGTATCTTAAAATTATATTATGTATTAGAGCAATAATAATCTCCACTTACTTCCAGGGATTAAGGTAGTGCAATGGTATGCAGCATCTTAGAAGTTAAGATCTCACTCTTATGCCTCTAGCATCTGGAGTTCAATTTTAACCTCGGGTTACTGTCTGTGTGGAGTTTTGCATGTGCTCTCTCAATATGCTTAGGTTTCCCCAAGTACTGTACTTTCCTCTCAACTCCAAAAAATACATGGACTGACTATACTCCTCTATGGCCCTTTGCAAGTTTGTCTACCAGTTGATTTCTTGAATTAACTGTGTCTATTGCTCCAGCTTCCACTCTGTGCAATCTCATACAATCTTGTGCTTTTCCCTCTGTGGGGACTAGGATTATACTCTGCGATGCCCATGCACTGGTCCAGTAATCAAGGAGCCTCATGCCTCACCACTAGGACAAGTGAGGGGCGCCCATATTGGGAGGATAAGTACACACACACAGTGAAGTACAATTTCCCTTAAGAGCACACAGAGATCACAGTCAGTCTGGGGCTGGTTTCTCCCTTTCTCTCCAGATCCCCAATAAGACTCCTCACTGGCACAGCTATAGGGTTTAGATCTCAGCTGAGTGGTCAGGCCAAAACCTCCAGCACCCTCTCTGTCCAACCAGTGCTTTGTGTCCCTGCCCAAGCAGCTGACACACACACACACACTTTGAGATTTGAGTTATATACAAACACACAGACACTCCTCGGGAAATCTGGCACAGATTCTCCAGCTATGCCCCCTTCTGCCCAGACTATACAGTAGCACCACCTGCCACCAAACACTCTTATCAGCTACTATAAAAGCCCTTATCAAAGGGTGTCTAATTCTACTGTGCAATGTTAGTGTTACCCAATTGGTAAGTGTGACTGAGACTTGAAGGCTATTTAGGAGTGGCCTATACAGTATCACCAAATACATGCAAGTACTCTAACAGCTTAAATTATCTCTACGCAAAACAGCCACAGTTAAAAGGTTTAAAAAATATTTAATAAATAATAAAAACACAAGGCAATACTCATTAATTTAACACAGTGACAACAGAGAGTTCAGAAATCACAGGACATACTTTAAAACAACATTGTAGGACAGTCTAAGAAATATAGTAAACAGCTAGACTAATCTTGCTATTTCTATCTGTAAGAGAAATACTAAGATCTAAATCCTACTTACAGAGCAAACCAAGTGCTGGTGAGTTGTCAGCTTCAGAACAAAATGCAATCTCTTTCTCTTGAGATAGTTCTTAAATTGATAACACACATTACTGCTGAGTCATTTCAGATTACACCATTCTTGTCACTTCAGCTTAAGTTTCCCAGGCTCACATAACATTTAACATTTTTTTGCAATTTGCAGTGGCCAGGAAGTCAGAGCAATAAATGACACTTTACATGTGAAACCTAGTAATTATCTCTGTCATAGGACACTAGAAAGAATTTCTAGCTGTAGACATCCTGTCTCCTAGCTTGAGATCACACACAGTCGTAAACTTCTTTATCAGCTTTCTTCCAGTAAGGTGCACTGTGGTTACATTTTTGAACCTCAACACATAACACAGTTTTCTTACATTTCTCAAATAAGCCTGTGGATCATATTAATATTTACAATGACATAGAATTTTTTAAAAAATTCTACCTAGCTAGGATGGCAGCCTTCACATTTTACCACATACTCCAACAATCCCTGGAGGAGGGACATGGCAAAACCTCCTCTGGCCCTAGAAAACACATCCACCTTGTATTTAGTAAAAGAACAAGAAACAGGTGGCTGTTTCAAGAATGGCTCTAGAATCCAGACCCTTGAAAATGTTTATAAGGAAGCAACAGCCATAACAGTTTAGCCTTGACAGAGAAAGGAAGCAGTTTCCCATGATGAGAATAACAAAATAAAGCAGACTGAAATGGTTTCTTAGAAGATGGCAAACCAGTTTTCTGATCTTGAAAAAATATAAAAAGACGGTCAGATTTCCTAATGTTCTTAGTCTTGCCTAAGTAGAATCTGAGTTACCTATGCACATCCAAAGAATAAAGAATCCTTTTCCCTCTGTTTTGGGAAGAGGTAAAGAAAAACAAAATTAAAAAGAAAGAAGGAAAAATGATGGATTGGTTCAAGGATAGTTAATTCACCTATCTGGGCATGAAAAATTAGTCCTAGGCCTATACACCTATCCTTGTGGAAGAACAAAAAATTAGGAACCTCCTTAAGCACTTACTGTTCAGACACCTCCCTTGACAGAAGTCAGAGTAAATAACAGCGGAGTTTTCCAATTGCAAAGCTTTATAGAAGCACACACACTTAGCTGAAAAGGTGCCAAGGTATTTTTTTACAACATAACTGAAGTCAAAAGGAGGAAGAATAGGTTTTCTTGGTGGTCTAACGTGAAGGACACCTTTCAAAAATTTATGACCTCAAATCAGGATGAAAGGATTGGATCTATAGACAGACAAGCAGAAATGGCACACAAACTATCTTTAACAGGAGAGTAAGCCAATACAGAGTTGGGTAACTCACACAAAGAAAAGTAGAAATACCCATTGTAAGACAGTCCTGGTTCTTTTTTGCATAAAAAAGAAAATATCTTCAATTTGACTAAGTAAGACTTTCTGGTAGGAGGTCTTCTAGCCTCCTGTAAAACCTGGAGTATGTCTTCAGAAAAAAATGGTGCTTAAAAGGAATTTATTTACGTTTGATGACTGGGGAAATCCACTGGGCCAAAAAGAGCCCATTTTCAGTGGAGGCCTGGGGAGAAAAGCTCCACAATAATTGCAAGTTACATTTCACATGTTACAAAAGGACATAGTTCATACAGCTAATTAAACATTTGCAGATAAGCTCCATGATATTTGCAATTGGCTTGTCACAATGCTACAAAAATGAAAAGACATAATTCAATACAGAAATTTCAACATTTATATAAAGTGAATATTTTTGTTATAAACTCAATTGTAGGTTTAACATTTCAAAATATATAGCTACTAGCCATTAGTAGGTTAGGAAAATATTATACATGGAGATGGTAATAGTATATTTCAGATTGGAGAGTATAGTACAATAGATATGAGAGAGAAAATTAGTTTTTGGTAGGGGAGGGATTGTTTTGGGTGGGATGAAGTAATAGTAGAGGTAGTTGGATGAGTCAGTGCAAGGTGGAATGAGGGAGGGGTTTAAGTTGGAGCGTGGCAAGGGGATTCCCATTTGGATGAAAGATAAGAGTAGCTGAGATTTGAAATTTGTATGGTTAGGTAGGTGTGTGGGGAGAGAGTCCCACTGTTTAGCTAAGGAGTGGGACAGCAGTAGATGGCCAGGAGGTCATACTGGTTTGTGGACCTGAAGGAGATTTTGTTTTTTTGGATCGGAGTGAGCGGTTGGGAATGTAAGGTTTTAAGGAAGCAGTGAGAGCTGGGTAGTTTTCAGGTTTAAAGATGAGCTTGTGATGAGTTGTAGGTAACTGAGGTAGTTGGGTAGTTCAAGCCAGGTGAGGGTGAGTGGCAGTGGTGGGATGAGTGTTTTGAATTGGTTGCAAATTTGGAGATCTTGTGGTAGCAGGATTCAAGTTTGGACCGAAGGCCAAGATGGAGATTGGTGAAAAGAGGGGCACCATACATAAGGTAGGGGAGTAGGAGGGTGGATGCAAGAGTTTGATGGGTAGAGGGGCTTAGGAAGCAGTTGTGCCTGTAGAGGGAACCTAACTTTTGGTGGGTTTTCTTGATTGTGGAGCAGATGTGGGTGCCAACATTTTAGTTCATCAATAATGATGCCAAAAAGCTTGATGTTGGGAACTATTTCAAGAAGGGTGTTGTTTTGGCTCTGTATGGTGAATGTAGATTTATCAATGGAGGTTTGGTAGGCAATATAAACATCAGTTTGGTTTTACTTACATTTAGTGCCAGATGGTTAGACTGCATCCAGGTTTCTGTTTAAGCTCGGAGGAGGAGAATGCTGAGCAGATGATTGTTGAGTCATCTGCATATTGGATGATAAGCAAGTCTGGGATGATTTGGTGAAAGTTGTTAATAAATAGGTTGAAGAGAAGAGGGCCAAGAACAGAACCTTGTGGGACACCTGTGGGTGTGGGAAGGAAGGGGAAGGTTGAAGTTTTCCACTGGACAGCTTGCTGGCGGTTGGACAAGTAGCTGGAAAACCAGGTGATGGTGGGAGAGAGGTGTAGGGTGGAGAGTTGGGATATAAGGAGGGTGCGTGAGATGGCCTTTGACAGATCTAGGAATAGTGTGGATACGAACTTGCCTGTGTTGCAATCGTTTATGGTTTCAAGAAAGGAAAGAAGGGCAGTCATGGTGCTGTGGCCAGGGCGGAACCCGTGTTGGGTAGGGGAGAGGAGATTGTTTAGTGTTAGGTGTGCCATGAGTTGTGCTTGTATTGTTTTCTCTAGTATTTTAGAAAGAGAGGAAAAGATGCCAAAAGGGCTGAAGTTGGTGGTATCAGCATTTTTGCCACCTTTGTGGAGGGGGATAATGTAAGCATGGCACCAGATAGAAGGGACGCATGATTCTTGCATGGATCTATTTATAAGAATAGAGATGGAATAGGCAATACTGTGTGCAGATTGAGGAAGGTGGGTGGAAAATTGTCGGATGCATTGCGACAGAGTTTGAGAAGTCTTTTTATAGTGTTTGTGGGGATGGGTTTGAGGCAGAAGAATGGGGAGGAAGGCTGATGATTGGGGTGGTGGTTGGGGCAGGAGGGGGTGGTGGTGGAGGAGGGGGGTGGGAAGGAGGCTTATAGTTTAGCTATGCAGTCTATGAAGAATGAGTTGAACTGGCTGGCTGTTTCAAGGTTGGAGAGGTTGGGGGCCTTGTTAGGAGTTTTCTTTGTTGCCAGGATGCAGCATGGATGAGATAGAGTCCCAGAAGTTTTTGGGATTTGTTGAGTGCAAGGACTGGAGTTTGGAGTAGTGGGCTTTGCGGACTTTATTAGTTGTTTTGCAGAGTTTCGTAGTTGCTTATACTCTAGGAGGGTGTTGGGGTTTTTGTGTTTTTGATATTGTTTCCATTTTTTTCCCCTTTGGTGGAAAGCTAATTTAGTATCTTTTGATAACCACGGGCATGGGCATGGATTAGTTTTGATGCATTTGCTTCGGGGGGGGGGGGCTTGCTGATTGAGAAGGGTTAGGAATGAGTGGTTAAAGTAGGAAACGGCATCATCTAGAGGAAGGGTTTTTAGAGGGGACCAGTCAGTATGTTTTAAGCATTTGGAGAACATTAGAGGGCTGAAAGAGGAGAGATTGCGGATTTGGATGTAGTGGTGGTGTTTATGCAGTGGTAAATGGGAGATGATCGGTGAAGGCTGGTAGGTGATCATGGAGAGGATCAGGTAATGTTCCTGCTTTGGTGATAAGGTTTAGGTAAGTTGTTAGGATCCAGTCAATGATGGTACCTGAGGTACCATCTTTATTTGGTCTGGTTGGAGGTTGTATTAGTTGGGAGAAGTTGTACAGGTTGTGTGGATGGAGCTTCAAGGTTAATAGTATTCCAATTGATGTTGGTATCACCGAGTATATAGGTTTTATTTTTTATACTGGAGGAGAACCAGGACAGGATGTTTTGATATTATCACCAGGGGGAATATAGAGGGCAGCAATACATATGGACTTGTGGTTATTTTTAGTAAACCTATTATACTTTCAGCATTGGCAAAGGTTGGTATTTTATTGGAGTAGGGAGTTATGGTATGGGAGGTGGGGTAGATTATTGCTACTCCACCTCCTTTTTTATGGGCTCTGTCATTTCGAATGATTTGGAAACCTGGTGGTAGGATTTCGCTATATTTTATACAGATTTTCTGCCAAGTTTCAGAAATGGTGGTAGTGTTCGGGTGGTTATGGGAGAGCCAGGGATGGCAGTTAGGGATTTTGTTTTTTTAGGCTTTGTGCATTAAGTGTTGTAAGGTGACTGGACTTTGAGTTTGCGGGTCGAGTGGAGGGTTTGGTGAGATTGATATCAAAGATGGGGCCGGGGTTGGGGTGGATGTCGCTGGCTAGTGAGAGAGAGATATAGTGGAGTAGAAGAGTGGGGCAGTGTGTTGGGCAAGGGTAGCTTGGGTTGTGTGAGAGTAGTGATTTTCTGGTACCACATTTAAGTGGGGAGTATAGGGGGTGTTGGGTTGGGAGCAGTTTTGGTTTGAAAAAATAGATTGAGTTAGAGATAGAGAGTTCATGTGAAATGGATGAGTAGGATGAGATGTGAGGCTGATGGTCAGATGTAGTGGAGTGTGTGTGAACATTATGACAAGGGTTGGGGAAAAGTGCGAGATAGGTAAGAGAAGAGAGAGATTAGTAGGGCAAATGGGGTTATAGGGAAAGATGTTATGTAGAGCATTGTAGGAGTGGTGGATGTTTGCGGTGATGTAGATCTACAAGTGGGTGGGTTTGGCTTAGATGTGTTGTGATTGGAGAGGTGCTGGGTGGGGAGGAGTCAGGGGATGTACAGGTAGTGGGGGTGGGTGGTATTTGGGGGCAGAGTAGGGGAGCAGAGTGAGCCTGAAGGGCGAATGGAGTGGTTTACCCCTTCCAGGAGGAGAAGCAGAGCCAAACAGAAAACAATCAGTGAGAAGGTTAGCAACTACAGAAATAGGGCAGCATATTGTTTTGGTTTGAATGTTACCAGTTTGTTTTTATTATTTATGCACCAATGGGGAGTTGCAGTTCCCTGAGAAGTAGGGAAATAATGTAGTTATGCCAGGGGGTTTAGAAAGGGATATGCAGTAAGTACACACTACTGAGGGATGCCTGTGGGACAGATACAAACAGAGTGTAGTCAGGCAGAGGTTTTTAATATTTAAAGATGGTGCTGCAGCTCAGGGAAGGAATAAGTAAACTCTCAAGAGGAAGAGGGAATAGACAGGATTGACAGGGCTGGGAAGCTTAAAATAAGATTATGTTAGAGGACAGAGAGAAAGGGGGGCTAAGAGCCAGGGCTTGGAGAAAGCTGTGAGAAAACAGGTTTGACAGGGCTAGGAAACTTACGCTAGAATTATGTTAGAATAAGAAAATGGGGGGCTATGGAACACGACTTGGAGAAAGCTGTGAGAAGAGAAAAACAATCAACCAGCGAGCCCAGGTCAGTACCTAAAGGTGTCTAAGTGAATTCAAAAGCAGATTTAGTAGAGCATCAGGGAAGTAGAATATAAAATAAATGTAAACTTTGGGAAACTGTATATATTTATGTTCATAGGTAGGTACTAAGCTACTGACCCTAGGGCATAATTAAGCCTAGCCAAAATGTTTCGGCTTCCGCCTCCCACATGATTTAGTTACTTGCGCCTCTGTTGAGTAGGGCCACAGAAGTGATTCCTGGGGCGAATTTCCTGTACCCCATTCACTCATCAAGATTCCTCTTGAAGAGCGCTAATGGGGAGCTCTGCCTCACATATATGGGGACCTTATTCCAGTGCAGGGGGAGTCTCAGGGACACGAATCTGCCCCTCCAACAAGTCCTGTTGATTATTGAGGTCAGTTTAAGGTCCCTAGAGCATGTAGCTCTGGTAGATTGGGTTTTCCTTAGGTGGAGCATTTCCAGCAATTCGGGCTTTGACACAGCCTTGTGTGTCAGGCAGAGATCACCTCTGAGTAGCCAGTTTGCAACAGAGTACAGTTGGAGTTTTTTTTAGCCTGGTGGCATACGGCATCTGTTTTAGGCCAGTTATCCTCTTGGTGAGGTATTTTGAGGCCTCTCCAGTTGCTGCAGGTGTCTAGTAAGACACAACCCGAATGGGGCATTGTACTCAATAATGGGTCTAATGAGTGATGAGTAGAAGGGGACAGTAACTTCCTTTTTTCTAGATGCAAACCCCTTTGTGATAAGGTGGGCCATGTAGAAGGATTTTCTAATCACTTTAGCGATGTGGTTATCGAAGGAGAGGTTACTATCCACCTGGGTCCCTGGGTCTCTTATCACACACACTGTGTTAAGTGAGCTGCCACCTATGTGGTAATTCATAGGTACTTGGTTTTTCCCCTTAGGGGATGACAATGCAATTTTTGGCATTTAACTTGAGTCCATGATTTTAGCACCATGTATCTGTTTCAGTGAGACCCTTTTGAAGGATATCAACGTCAGTAGGAGTCTCAATTAGGGCACCCAGTTTGCAGTCGTCTGTGAACTTTGTTAGCCATAGTCCCTCTGTGTTTGCTTGTACCTCGGAGAAGTAAATACCGAACAGGAGACGTCCCAAGACTGAGCCCTGGAGTACTCCACTTGTCACAGGTTTGGAGTCGGACCTAGAGTTTCCTATTTTCACTGTATGGGTTCTGTCCGTGAGCCAGTTAGCAACCCATCTTGTAATGTATGGGGTTTATATTTAGGTTAGTGAGTTTGTCTAGAATTCCAGAGTGGGGAATGATAGCAAAGGCTTTCCCAAGGTCAAGGTATACTGTGTGGACAACCCTTACCTCGATTGCTTTGGCGACCGTCTCAAAAAAGTCAACCAGGTTTAGAAGACATTACCTGCCCTTTACGAAAACAAACTGGGTAGGGTCTAGGGTTTGTAGACTCACAATATTGTTGTTTATGAGTTCCATGATGATGCGCTCCATGGCCTTGCAGACGAGGCATGTCAGGCTGATGGGGTGATAGTTCCCGGGGTTGGTGGTGGCTCCTCCCTTGTGAAGCGGGAGAACTGTTGCCGTGTGCCACTCAGTGGGCACATAGCCTGAGGTGAGGCTGTTGTTGAACATGGTATTTAGGTGAAGGATTAGTTTGTTTTGGAGTTCATGTAACACGCAGTCTGCGATGTTGTCTGGTCCCATGGATGCTGTGTTTTCTGCTTTAGAAAGTGCTGTTTTCACCTGGGTATCTGTGATTATGGGGGCAGCACAATCTTCTGGTATAGATATGGGCCCTTTAGGGGGTGAGGGTGTGGTAAAGTTTGCACTGAACCTATCTGCCAGTATATTGGCTATATCAGTTGGTTCTGTGAATTTTGAACCATTGTGCTGTAGCTCAGAGCAGATATGAGAGTTGCCATTTAGGTTCCTGACAGCTAAAAAATGCTTTGTGGTTGTGTTTGGTGTCCGTTGTGATTTTTCTTTCAAAGCTCTCTTTTGGGGATTTTATAAGTGATCTTATCTTTTTGCTAAGGTTGGTCTGGGAGCTCCTCCATTCCTGGGTTTTTACACTTTTTTTGCAATAATTTCTTCCTTCTATTATAAAGCTTGTTTATGGCCGGGGTCCACAAGACTGGTTTCCTTTTTTTGGAGGAATGGGTCTTGGTTTTGTGCGGGATAGCACTGTCCATGCACTCATGTAAGTGCTTGTAGAGTGCTTTTGTGTAGGCTACAGCAGATTCAACCAAATTGTCATTCTGCATTGAGTAACGAAGTTTGCCACCTCCGTCTTAAGTAGCATAAAGTTTGCTTTGGAGAAGTTTTTCACTGTGGTTTCCTTGGGGGTGATATGTGGATATAGAGGGTGAAGAGTTTGTGGTCTGATCTAACTAATGAGGAATTTACCTCGGGTATGGAGCACTTGTCCCACCATGTTGGTGATGACCAGGTGTAGTATATTATTGCCCCTTGTGGGGGTGTTGATAAGCTGGTCCAGGGCATTTGAGTTAATATAATCCAGGAAGCGTTGAGCAAAGGTATTAGTGCTTGAGTAGTTTTCCCAGTTGATGTTTGGGTAATTAAAATTACCCAGTATTAGGGTGTTTGGTTGGACCCTCATGTTTTCCAGTACCTCGAGGAACGAGGAGTGGGGGTCTTGGGGCAGGGATGGTGATCTGTAGCAAGCTACAATCTGGATTGCAGTTTTGCCCACTGTCCATTGAACTTGGATAATCTCCAAGGCATCAGACTTTGCAACCAGTCTGGAGGTGTGGTTATCCTTGATGAATATGGATACGCTTCCTCCTTTGGTGTTTCGGTCCAGGTTTTGTGGCTGAAATGTGTGGTATGAGTTGTAGCTTGGAAAAGCTGGGGTGCTCACTTGAGCCTTGAACCAGGTCTCAGTTATTGCACAAATATCAATGTTCTCCATTTTGAGAAGAGCCTCGAGTGAGTGCATTTTGAGGTTTAAACTCCTGGCATTGAGCAACATTACCCTCAGTTTTTTGTCACTGGTACTTATTACAATGGTGGGTTTGTCTTTTGAGCCTTGCCTAAAAAAGGCACTATGGGGCTGGCAAGAGCCTTGGTCAGTATCTTGAATCCCTGGGGTGACAGGTGCAAACCATCCCTGGCGAAGCATCGTGGCTTGTTGAGCATGTCATCCCAGGCAGACAGATACTGGATCCCCTTTGAAAGACACCAGAAGCTTAGCCAATTGTTGAAATTTATCATTTTTTCCTTGTACTGAGGTATCATTCTTGGTGAAGGTAAGATACTACTCAGGGCTAGGGTCATACCCGCCTTGGTTACATGATCAGAGAGATCTTCTATGTTTCTTTTCATGTAGTCCAGGGAGGTACACCCTCAGGTCATTCACACCAACATGGGCAATGACAGTCATATTTGTACTTGTTATGGAGTGACCCGAGTGCCTGCGTGATGTGGTGGATTCTGGTGCCTGCCAAGCAGCTGACAGTAACCTTCTCTTTGTCCAGCTCAGCAAGATCCTGCCCAAAGAGTTAACTGTATTGTTTGAAGAAGAAGGTGGGGGTAACTGTGATGCTTGTCGATGGCCAGGTGAAAAACAAGGGGACAGCAGTACTGTCTGGGCCAAAAGGGAGTCATCAACAAGATTTATGGCTTGTCCTTCATAATCTTTTGAAGGACTTTTGGCAGAGGAGGAGGAGGAAGGACGGCATTCTGGAATCACCCTTTCCATGAAAAGGACATGGTAACTGTCTTTCATGCCAGGGAGCTTGGATCTCTGGAACAGAACTTGATCAGCTGCCTCTTCTGGAGGGTGCAGAGTATCCCACTGTTGAACAATGTCCAGAAAGATATCCCTGTTTAATATCCTTTAGTGAGGATCCACTCTGTATCTGCTCATGGTGCCTGCCACTGTGTTCCTTTCTGTGGGAATGGAAACTGCCTAAAGAACAAGACTGTGCTGTACTGCAATCTCCCAGTTCATCAAGGCAAGTTTGCAAATGTGATAACACTTGGTTACCCATTGCTTATATACTATGTGACTTTGTTGTCCTGTGAATTTCCTGAGGTGGCCTGGGGACCAGAGATAATTCAGAGACTGAAGGACAAAATTGTGGCCTTCATTTTCTTGATGTTTATGCGATCTTTTCTGTCCCTGGAAGACCAACCCCCCTGGACCTTGATATTGTTGGAACAAGCCTCCCCATACTAGGACTAATGCATTCATGTAGAGGTCCCAAACTGGGGATAATCCTGAAAAGGAAATCCCTGACTGAGGGAAATCTGGTTGCTCCACCAAAGTATCTCATTTTTGATGCAGGGGAAGAGAGCAATCTGGATGCCTAACGGGTCGCAATGTTGAAGACTGATAGACTTGAGGTACCACTGCAGCTTCCTCATGTGGAATCTGGCAAATAAAGTCACAGGAATAGTGGATGCCATTAACCCCAAGGCTCTCAAAACCTCACTTGCTGAGGTCATCTGCAAGGGGAGAAAAGTCTGAAAAAAATCTGTTAGAAACAAAATCTTGTCAATAGAAAGGAAGGCCGTCACAGAAAGGATGTTGATCATGCATCTTAAGAAAAATCTCATCGAGACAGGATAAGATATATTTCTTTAGGTTTAGAGTGAATCCCAGACTGAAAGAAGATCTACAGTGAAATACAGGTTCCTCCAACGAGAAGCCGGAGAAGGAGCTTGAAGAAATAGGTCATCCAAATAAAGGAATATCCGAATGCCCTAAAGTCTGCAAAAGACCAGGAGAGGAACTAGTGACTTGGTAAATGCCCTTGGGGCCTTATACAGAGACCAAATGTTAAAACAGAGAACTGAAAGTGAGACAAAGATAGAATGTCAAGGATGCTCTGAAAAAGAGGCTGAAAAGCAATGTGGAGATAAGTATCCTTCAAATAAAAAAAAACTTACTACACGGAGAAAGTTGTTGAATGAAAGGTCTAGGACAGGTCTTCATAAGCCCATTTTTCTGAGAACTAGGAACATCCTGGAGTAAAGTCCTCGGCTGTATTGACAGGGAGGAACACTCTAAATAGTTTCCCGACTCAAAAGATCCAGCAGAAGTGGAAGAAGCACAGAACTGGCTTTGAAGAGGCTGAGGAATTTGTGAAAAATAGAATAAACTTCCAAGACATCCTGTACCCATTTTCTGTAATGGAAAAAACTGACTTTCCATAGTGATTTCTTTCCAAACTGCAAGGGGAAGAACAGTCTTTGTAATAACGAAATCTTACCAAGAGGAAGGGTGGGGTAAGAGTCACAAGGAAGCAGCCTTGTCAGGAAAGGATGGCTTTTGATCCTGATCTCTCCTTTTAACTTTTCAAGGATCTTTTGTATTCTAACAAAAAGACTTCATTTTGAAAGATACTTCCTCTGTAACTTAGTGACATGGGAAAGGAAAATCTTTTTCAAATCTTGCCTCATCTTCCCCTTATCCTGCAGGGTCTTAAAAAAGCTCAATAGCAGCAGCAGAGCCAAATACTGCCTGTCCAGAGGAGACTCCAACAATTTGACCTTGCCATCTTCTGGTAGGGACTGAAGCCTTAGTCAAGGGTATCTATGGAGGATTGACCCAGATGTAGCCCCTCTTGAAGATGAATTTGCAGCATCATAACTATACTTGCTAAGTGTCTGGCTACTTGAGAGGCAGAGTTAATCAAAGATAAAGCTGAGAACTTGTTTTCAGGTTCATGCAGATCACAGAGTACTTGTCCTAGATTAGGAAGAAGAGATAAAAGAAATATTGTCATATGGATTTGATAGTGAATAGCCCTAATGGTCAAGATAGCAGGGGTATGCACTTTTTTGCCACACTTGTCCATGGCCCTGGTATCCTAATTCTTAGGCAATACATTAGGGGATGGCAGCAGTTTTGTTGACATGTCCATAGAGAGGGAAATTACAGAAGGATCAGATTTTTTTATGGAGGAAATCGTGTTCATGATGGACTTTATAAAAACTATCTTTCTAGAAGCAGGGCACTGAGATTCAGGGTTCATGAAAGCATTAGTAAATGTGTCCAGGACAGCTTCCAGGCAGGGGGAATAGTAGTGGGCTTATAGGTATTCATCTCTAGCAAGGTGCGACAATAGGAGGTACTGTCAGCCATGGCAGGAGAAATAGCGCAGTGGACGATGACTTGTGCCTGCACAGCTAGCTGGAATTTTTTATTATATGTCATTTGAATATCAACTTGATTTATACAGATGCTTGTGCTGAAAATGTATTTGTGAGGTTAGTTTTTGTTGAAATTTATCAACAGTGTACCCTGCTAGACTGAAAAGACATGTACATGTATTAATGTTACTTAATCAAATGCATATGTTTTAATAGAGAATACGGGGACAACAGAGATTAACCAGCTATCTTAGTTTAAGAAAAATAAGGGAAATGTAAATGAGCTGTTAAACCATTAAAATGGCACCCCACAGTGCTGAATAGGACCAGAGATGGTGGACCTGGAAGAAGCCTTTGTTCATTAGCTTAGTAAAAAGAGGAGAAACCTCAGGCACTGCCATAAACATTTAGATGTGTATTGTAGCCATATTTGCTAAATTCCTGTCTCAGCTTCAAAGGGGAATAATGTGAGAACCTATGATCAAGGTGACCAGATGAGGTCATTCTGTAAGCCATTTTGGATAATGTATTGTACAGCGAGTAATCACGGAGTACTCTGTTTTGGGGAACCTTACTAGAAAGACTGATAAGATATTTCATTGTGCCTTGCTCTATAAAGTTATTAGGGAATAGTAATTCTCCTAGATTCAATCAGGGATATAGTGAAGCTTAGTATAAGACTGTTTTTTTTTTTTTTATATGTATGAGTCGATCAATGTTATTTTTAATATTTCCTGTGATATGAACTCTGTGGTTTACTGTAAATATACAGTGGATATAAAACATTTACACACCCCTGTTAAAATGCCAGGTTTTTGTGATATATAAAAAAATGAGACCATAAGAAATCATTTCAAAACTTTTCCCACCTTTAATGTGACCTATAACCTGTACAATTCAACTGAAAAACAAACAAATCTGCTAGAGGAAAAAATATAAAAAATAAAAAACCTACAATGCACTGGTTGCATAAGTGTGTACTCCCGTAAAGTAATACTTCATTGTGTGTGCACACCCTTAAACTAATACTTTGTTGAATCACCTTTTGATTTAATTACAGCACTCAGTCTTCTTGGGTAGGAGTCTTATCAGCATGGCACATCTTGACTTGGCAATATTTGCCCACTCTTCCTTGCAAAAGCGCTCCAAATCTGTAAGATTGTGAGGACATCTCTTGTGCACAGCCCTCTTCAGGTCACCCCACAGATTTTCTATTGGATTTAGGTCTGGGCTCCGGCTGGGCCATTCCAAAACTTTAATTTTCTTCTGGTGAAGCCATTCTTTTGTTGATTTAAATGTATACTTGGGGTTATTGTTGTGTTGAAAGGTGAAATTCCTCTTCATCTTCCACTTTCTAGCAGAAGCCTGAAGGTTTTGAGCCAAAAGTGACTGGTATTTGGAACTGTTCATAATTCCCTTCACCTTGACTAAAGCCCAAATTCCAGCCTAAGAAAAGCATTCCTAAAGCATGATACTGCCACCACCTTGCTTCACCGTTGGGATGTTCTTTTGGTGATGTGAATTGTTGTTTTTGATCCAAACGTATCTTTTGGAATTGTGGCCAGAAAGTTCAACCTTGATCTCATCAGACCGTAACCCATTTTCCCACATGCTTTTGGGAGACCATGTATTGTTTTGCAAATTTTAGCCAGGCCTGGGTGTTTTTCTGTTTAAGAAAAGGCTTCCATCTTGCAACCTTACCCTATAGTCCACACATACAGAGAATACAGGAGATAGTTGTCACATGCAGCACTCAACCAGTACTTGCTAGAAATTCCTGCAGCTCCTTCAGTGTTGCTGTAGGTCTCTTGGCAGCTTCCCTGACCAGTTTTCTTCTTTTTTTTTTTTTGGAGGAATGTCCACTTCTTTGCAACGTCACTGTTGTCCCATATTTTCTCCACTTTTTGATGACCGTCTTCACTGTGTTCCATGGTATATACAATGCTGTGGAAATTTTTTTGTACCCTTCTCCTGACTGATACCTTTCAACAATGAGATCCCTCTGATGCTTTGTAATCTCTCAGCGAACCATGGCTTTTGCTGCAGCAGGCAACTGAGTACATGTCAGGAAAATCCTACTAGGATAGCTGAACTTTACTTGGGATTAATCAGAGTCTGTAACTGATGGCAGGTGTGTGCACCCAAGAAGACTGAAGGCTGTAATTAAATCAAAAAGTGCTTCAACAAAGTATTATTTTTAGGGGTATGAACACACTACAAAGTATTCGTTTAAGGGTGTGAACACACAACAAAGTATTCGTTCAAGGATGTGAACACTTATGCAACCAGTTTATTGTACATTTTTTATATTTCCCCCCTAACTGATTTGTTTTTCAATTGAATTGTCCAGGTTGCAGGTCACATTAAAGGTGGGAAAAGTTTTGAAATTACTTATTGTGGTTTCATTTTTTATATCACAAAAACCTGGCATTTTGACTGGGGTGTGTAAACTTTTTATATCCACTGTATATCTAGTATTTTCTTGTTCTTTTATTTATTAAATATATTTAAACTTTTCATTGTGGATGGTCCTTTTTAGAAAATATTCAAGCTTTGAGAGTATTTGCACATATTCATGTTGTGATCACCTGAAAACCTTGCTGGTTGGTCAGCATGACCATCTATATTAATATAAACTTCACTCAGCATAACTGGATACCCTTTTAAGAGCCTTATAGTAACTGACTGGTGGCAGTAAATCTACCTTATAGTCTGGGCAAAGTTGGTAGAGCGGGTAATCTGTGCCAGCCTTTCTCGTGTGTATATAAAATAAATCTCAGAGAGTGCAAGTGCCAGCTATTTGGGGGCCGGGACACAAAGCACTGGTTTCACAGTGACAGTGGGAGCCTTACTGGGGACCTGGGGAGAAACAGAGACACCCAGACAATGGGCTGTGTGTGCACCCTGTATGCTCTTAAGGGAAACTGTGCTTGTTGCAGAGGAGTCTGCATCTGGAAATACTGAGTGTATCTATTTGTATTCCAAGTGCATGTCCCTCTCCAGTGTCAGTGGTGAGGATTCAGGCTCACTGACTATTGCCCAGAGTGGTGACATCACACAAGGCATAGCATCACCGTTGGGTGTCAGATATTTTGGTTCCCTGCCATTCAAAATGTTGCATCATTTTTTTAATGGCATCCCTTAAAATTCCTCCAAAGGGGACTCAGGGAGAGTGAATCTTCTTCCTCAGACGTTAAAGCCAAGGGGAAGCACATTTGAGAATAAGGTAGAGAATCTTCATTAGAATCATGGTCTTCCTCCTAGAAGAATCCCTACACCTTTTCTAAGTACTAGAAGAATAAGAAGCAACAGTAACATAGGTTTATAATAGGCACTAGGCTATCGGCCAAGGGGCCTAAGTAAGCCTAGCCAACAAGGTTCCCTGGCTTACGCCACCCAAGAAAGTTATTTTCCTGTGCCACTGTTGAGCAGAGACACAGAAGTGATCCCTGGAGCGTATTTCCTATTTCCCATCCACTCATCAAGATTTTTCTTGAGGAGTGCTAATGAAGAACTTTGCTTGACATACATGGGTAGCTTGTTCCAGAGTATAGGAAGTCTCTGGGACATGAATCTATCCCTCCAGCATGTCCTGTTTATTGTGGTGACAAGGTTTAGGTCCCTTGAGCGTGTAGCTCGAAGGGATTGGGATTTCTTTAGGTGTAGCATGTCCAACAGCTCTGGGTTTGACATAGATTTATATGTTAGGCAGTGATTACCTCGGTGTAGGCGATATGCTACGGAGTAAAGCTGGAGTTTTGTGAGGCGGTCAGTGTAAGGCATTTGTTTGAGGCCATTAATCCTCTTTGTGAGGTACTTCTGAGACCTTTTCAGCAGCTGCAGATGTCTTGTGAGGTACAGTCCAAAAGGGACGTTGTACTCTATAATGGGTCTAATGAGTGTCGAGTAGAGGGGAACAATGACCTCTTTTTTTCCTGGATGAGAACCCTTTTATGATGAGGTGTGCCACATAGAAGGACTTCCTGACTACTTTGGCGATGTGACTATCAAAGGAGAGACTACTGTCTACCTGGGTCCCAAGGTCTCTTATCATGCATTCGGTGTTAAGTATATTGCTGCCTATGTGGTAGTTCATGGGTACAGAGTTTTCACCAAAGGGGGATGACTGCACTTTTTGGCATTGTGCTTGAGGCCATGGCTCTGACACAAGGCATCTGTCTCAGCGAGGCCCTTCTGTAGGATGTCCACATCATTTGGGGACTTGACTATGGCTCCTAGTTTGCAGTCATCTGCGAACTTTGTTAGCCAGAGGCCTTTGGTCTTCGCCTGTACTTCAGAGAAGTAAATACCAAACAGGAGAGGTCCCAGGATGGAACTCTGTGGTACTCCACTTGTCACTGCTTTGAGGTCAGATTTGGAGTCTGCAACTTTTACAGTGTGGGTTCTGTCAGTGAGCCAGTTGGCAACCCATCTAGTGACGTATTGATTTATGCCTAGTTTAGTGAATTTAGCTATAATTCCAGAATGGGGGATGGTGAGGCGAGGTCAAGATAGGCTGTGTGAACCACCTTACCCTCATCTACGGCTATGGTGACTGCCTCAAAGAAGTCGATCAGGTTCAAGAGGCATGATCTGCCTTTCACAAACCCGAACTGGGTAATATCCAGAATTTGGAGGTTACCAATGTCTTTATGAGTTCCATGGCCTTGCAGACCAGACTCGTCAGGCTAATAGGTCGACAGTTCCCGGGATCAGTGGTGGCTCCCCCTTTGTGGAATGGGATAACTGCTGCTGTGAGCCATTCAGTGGGCACAAAGCCTGATGCGAGGCTATTATTGAACGTGGTGCTTGAGTGGGGAGCCAGTTCGTTCTGAAGTTCATGTAAAATGCAGCCTGGGATGTTGTCCGGTCCCATGGATGCTGTGTTTTTGGCTTTAGAGAGTGCAGCTTTTACCTGCATAGTTGTGATTACAGGGACTCTGCATTCTTCCTGTATAGATATGGGCCCTTTAGGGGGTGAGGGGGGGGGGTAAAGTTAGCACTGAACCTATCTGCCAGGATGTTGTAAATATCAGTTGGTTCTGTAATTTTCGTGCCTTTGTGCTGTAACTCAGAGCAGATCTGGGTGTTGCCATCGAGATTCTTGACATAGCTATAAAATGCTTTGTGGTTGTCCTTGGAATTAGTGGCAATTTTGTTTTTGTAGCTAGCTTTGGAGGATCTTATAAGGGATCTCAGCTTCTTAGTGAGGCTGACCAGGGAGCTCCTCCACTCATGGGATTTTATTCTCTTTTGCAACAGTTTCTTCCTTCTGTTGTACAGTTTGTTTATGGCAGGAGACCACCAGATTGGCTTCCTTTTTTTGGAGGATAGCGTCTTGGTTCTGTTTGGAATAGCATGATCCATGCACTTGTGTAAGTGCTTAAAGAGTACATTTGTGTAGGATTCAGCAGTTGTAACTGTATTGTCCATCTGCATGGGTGTCATGAAGTTCACCACTTCTGTCTTAAGAAGCATGAAGTTGGCTTTGGAGAAATTTTTTACCGTGGTTTCCTTAATGGGGGGTGGGAGCGGGATATGGATATCAAGGGTGATTAGCTTATGGTCGGATCAGACCAACGAGGAGTTGACTTCAGGTGTGTAACACCGGTCACTCATGTTGGTAATGACTAGGTCTAGGATATTGTTGCCCCTGGTGGGGGTGTGGATAAGTTGATCCAGGGCATTGGAGTTTATGAATTCCAGAAAGCGTTGAGCTAAGGAGTTGGTACACGAGTAGTTTTCCCAGTTAATGGTGGGGTAGTTGAAGTCACCCATTATTACGGTGTTTGGTTGAACCCTAATATTTTCCAGTACGTCAAGAAAAGAGCAATGGGAATCCTGGGCCATGGTGGGGGATCTGTAGCAAGCTACAATTTGGATTGCAGTTTTGCCCAGAGTTAGTTGCACTTGGATAACCTCGGATGCATTGTGCTGAGCAAGTAACCTGGTGGTGTGGATATCCTTAACGAATATGGACACACCTCCGCCTTTGGTGTTTCAGTCCAGGTTACATGGCCAAAAAGTGTGGTATGAGTTATAGCCTGGTAGTGCAGGGGTGCTCTCTCGAGCCTTGAACCAGGTCTCATTCACTGCACAGATATCGATGTTCTCCATTTTAACGAGTGCCTCGAGTGAGTGCATTTTGAGATTTAGACTTCTAGCATTGAATAGCATTACCCTCAGTTTTTGCTTGCCTGTTCCTGTTATGGTCGTGAATTTATTTGAACCTTACCTAAAAAAGGCACTATAGGGGCAGCAAGAGCCTTAGCCAGTATCCAGAATCCCAACGGCGACAGGTGCAGGCCATCTGTGGCAAAGCATCGTGGTCTGTCGACCATGTCATCCCAAGCAGACAGATACTGGATCCCCTTAGAATGACACCAGAAGCTTAGCCAATTGAAGTCAATCATTTTGTCCTTGTAATGCGGTATCATTCTGGGCGATGGCAGAATGCTACTCGGGGCTAGGGTCATACCTGCCTCGGCTACAAGATCGGAAAACTCTTCCATGTCTCTTTTCATGTAGTCCAGGGAGGTACGTCTCAGGTCATTCACACCAACATGGATAATGACAGAGCCATACTCTACTTGTTGTGGAGTGACCAGAGTGCGTGGGTTATATGGCAGCTTGGGAATCTGTCCCAAACATTGAATGAGAAGAAGAGAAAAGTACAGTTTTGTACCTACCATAAATGTAGATGTTCGAGTGTACACCCTGCTGCAGTCATCACACTTGGGTTATCCTGTCATCAGGCGGTCCCGCAGTCGGCCGGAATTCCAAAGTCTTGGTCCGGCGTTGGTTGCTGTCGCTTCTACCCTGACGTCAGTGCGCCAGGGGTATATATAATGCATCCAACACCATTTTTTTTAGTTTTTCTTGCCCCAGATGTCAGGTGCCCCCAAAAAGGAGGTCAGTAATTAGTACTAAATTCAGTAATTTTTGCACAAACACAGAATCCCTCCAGCTATAAGCAAATACATCAGGAAGGTATTGTAGAGATTTAGCCAGTTAGATCAGAGGGGATGGAGGGAGTGTAACCTGGACTGCAGCAGGGTGTACACTCGAACATCTACATTTATGGTAGGTACAAAACTGTACTATGTTCATCGTGTTACCCTGCTGCAGTCATCACACTTGGGTAGAATCCCAAAGCTAAGGATGGGTGGAGGAGTTATAGAGGATTAGAGGGGGCTAGAAGGCCCTGCAGAACTGCAGTGGCGAAGCCAGCTCTAGTCTTAGAGTAAAGTGGTACGTGATGGTGTTTGGTAAAGGTGTGTACTGAGCTCCAAGTTGCAGCTTCCAGAATGTCTTTGGTTGGAACCCCCCTGAGGAAGGCTGTAGATGTAGCTGTTGCCCTGGTAGAGTGGGGCCCAATGGTAGCTGGAACTGGTTTTCCATGATGGATATAACAAAAACGAATGCAATAACCTATCCATTTGGAAATGGTTTGTTTTGATATAGCCTTCCCTTGTGAAGCTGTAGCATAGGATACAAAGAGCTGGTCAGATTTTCTGAAAGTCTTAGTTTTATCCAAGTAGTAACAAAGTTGTCTGTGAATGTCCAAGGAATGCAGGAGTCTTTCTCCTTTGTTCTGTGGGTTTGGGAAGAAGGGGGTAAGTGGATGGTTTGATTTAAAGCCACACTGGAAACCACCTTAGGCATGAAGGAAGGATTAGTTCATAGAGAAACTTTGTCTTGATGGAAAATGAGGAAAGATTCCACTGCCATTAGTGCCTGCAGCTCTGAGACTCTTCTAGCTGAAGTTATTGCTAGCAGCAGGGCAGTCTTCCATTATAGAAACTGTAGATCTGCAGAGAAAGCTGGTTCAAATGGAGGTAGCGTAAGTTTTTCCAGAACAAAATTGAGGTCCCATGTTGGTGTAGGTGCTCTCCTGGGGGGGCCTAATGTTTTTTGCCCCTCTGAGGAACTGCCTTAGAAGTGGATGTGAAAATAAGGGTGGATCCGTGTTGTAGTGGTCTGAAATAGCTGATGCATGGATTTTAATGGGAGAAAAAGAAAGTCCTTTGTGCAACATCTCAGTTAAGTACTGTAGAATCTGAGGCATGTGAGGATAAAGTGTGTTTTGTCCTTTAGCTTGGTTACAGGCGCAAAACCTTTTCCATCTATCCGAATAGGCCTTCCTGGTGCTGGGCCTCCTAGCTTCCAGAATAACATCCATAACTGCTTGGGAAAGAGAAGCTGGCTGGATGCTTAGGTGATTTGTCATGCAGCCAGATTTAAGGTTTTGAGTTGGCTGTGAAGAATCTGATTGTTTTGTTGCGTTAGCAAATGGGCAATTTGTGGTAAAATCCAAGGTGGGCCCTGGGCCATATTCCTCAACAGTGGGTACCAGTGCTGGCGTGGCCAGTCTGGGGCTATGAGTATCAGTCGTGGTCTCTCCTTTCTGACTTTCAGAAGCACCTTTGTGATGAGAGGCAATGGAGGGAAGGAATATACTGTCAGGCTTTTCCAACTGAATGAGAGTGCGTCCACTTTCCAAGCTTGATGGTGAAGTGTCCTTGTACAAAATTTTGTTAGTTGATAGTTTTGAGGACTGGCAAACAGGTCTATGTCTGGAAGGCCCCATTTTTGAGTTATCATTGCAAATACTTGTGGATCCAGTTTCCACTCGTGGGGATCCATGATGTTTCTGCTGAGGTAGTCTGCCAATGTGTTCTGTTTTCCTGGCAAGAATTGAGCTTGTAACTGAACTTGATAAGCCAGAGTTGTATTCCGCAAGGTCATTGCTTGCCTGCATAGAGGGTAGGAGTGTGTACCCCCTTGCTTGTTTATGTACCACATTACTGTGGTGTTGTCCGTCCTTATTGTAAGTTGCCCTGAATGTAATAGATTCTTGAAGGCTGTCACAGCATTCTGTACAGCTAGCATCTCTTTTTGATTGATGTGCAGATTCCTTTGATCTGCAGTCCATACGCCTTGAACACACTGTCCTGCCATGTGTGCCCCCAGGCGTAGTCCGATGCATCTGTTGTCATAGTTTGCCTGGCTGGGGGCAAGGTGAAAGGCTGACCCTTGTTGAGGTGACATGCCTGTGACCACCATAGAAACTCCTGTTGTAGGCAGAGAATGAGAGATATCATTGTGTCCAAGCTGTGGCTGTGTTGAGACCATACGCTTTTTAGGTACCACTGTAATTTCCTCATGTGCAGCTTTGCAAATGGTATTAGTAGTATGCAAGATGCCATGAAGCCCAAGGCCTGCAGAATTTTTCTTGCAAGTAGCTGGGTCTTTGTTGCCATTGTTTTGAAATACTGAGTCAGTTGTAGTTGTTTGTTTGACGTCAGATAAGCCTTCTGGGCCGTTGTATTCAAGCTGGCACCCAGGAATGTCATATTTTGTGAGGGTACTAGCTTTGATTTCTTTTCATTTACTGTGCACCCAAGGCAACATAGAACATGTTTTACAAAAGCCAGATGTTGTAAGAGGATGTCCTTGCTTTCTACTTGGATGAGGCAGTCGTCTAGGTATGGGTATATTTGAATTCCTCTTTGTCTGCAGTATGCAATTACTGGTGCCAGGCATTTTGTGAAGACCCTGGGCGCAGTAGATAAGCCAAAGGGCAGTGCAGAGAATTGGTAATGGGTTGAACCTGCAATGAAACGGAGGTATCGTCTGCAACTTTGTCTGACAGGGACATGCAGATATGCCTCCTTGAGGTCCAACGTTACTAGCCATGCTTTCTTGCCCAACATGGGAAGAAGCTGCTGTAGTGTTAGCATCTTGAATTTGGGTACTTGTAAGAAGGTGTTTAGAATTGAAAGGTCCAGAATTGGTCTCCAGGCATTGTCCTTTCTGGGAACTAGAAAGAGTCTTGAGTAAAATCCTTGACCTTGCTCTGGAGTAGGTACCAGTTGAATGGCTCTCATTGTCCATGAGAGCTGTAATTTGTTTTTGTGCCTCTCCCCATTGATTTTGTGGCAGGTTTGGCATTCCTCTTTTCATTGGCAAGGTGTGAAAATGGAATCTGTATCCTCGTGAAATTATGTCTAGGACCCATTTGTCCTTTGTGACAATGTGCCAGTTGTCTGAAAAAAGTGCGAGTTTTCCTCCCAAGGGGGCTGCCAAGAGAGTGTTGCTTGGCCAGATGAGGAGCAAGTCATTGAGTTTGCCTTCTGGTAGTTTGGGACCTATCTTTTCCTCCCTTCTGTGTTGCAGTGCCCTATTGTCGAGGTTTGTACTGGGCTTGTGGCTGACCTCTCCCTCTTGGACGTCTGTATTTACCCCTCTGTGGTCTGTCAGTAGCTGGAAATGACCAATTTTTTGTTGGCCAATTTCTGCTGAAGCGAGGGAGCTGTACCCGTAGAAAATCTTTAGCTGTCTGCATAGATTTTGCCTTATCCTCCATTTTCTTTAAGACGATTTCTGCTTTAACTCCAAAAAGAACATCCTGCTGTAAGGGAGCATCTAGAAGCTTTGCTTTAACATGATCAGGCAGGGTTTGTTCCTTTAACCAAGCATGCCTATGTATAACAGACCCAGTGACAGCTGCTCTGCAGGAAGCTTCCAAAGAATCAAACCCACATTGTACAGTATGTTTGCCCACCTGTTTAGTTGCATGCAACAGATCCTGCATTTCTTTCAATTCAGACTGTTGAGGGAGTGTGCTCATTTTTTGTTTCAACTGAGACATTAGAAATTGCTGATATTTTAGCATGTGGAATTGGCAATTTAGTGCCCTCATAGCTAGAGTGGCTGAGGTGTAAACCTTTTTCCCCCACCTGTCTAGTGCTCTGGAGTCCCTTTCAGAGGTACAGGATTTTTTACCATAGAAGCCTTAGCCCCTTTGGGACCCTGGGAGATAGTCTCTGGGTCAGCAACAGGGCTTTTATAAAGAAATTTGTGGGAATCAGGCACTCTATAGTATCTGTCAGGTTTTGCTGGAGCAGGAGGCAGATAACCTGGGTTCAAACTGGATTCTAAGTAAACATCATCCACAATATCTAAAACAGGGGGGATGGCAAGTGGTCTGTGCTGGGGGAGTAAAAGAAACTCTCTGAGCCTTTTCTTAGAGTCAGAGTAGTCCTGACCTTCCCAGTGAAAATGTTCCCTCATAGTGTGTAAAGTTTCCCCAAAGGAGTAGTCTTCAGGAGGAGAAGCTGAGGGAATAGAATCCTCAGCATCAGAATCTTCATAAGGGGAGAAGGAGTAATCTTGGCCCTCAGAGGAGCCTGAGGAAATAGACACTTGTTCAGAGGAGGCATAATCTTCCTCTTGTCTAAGCCTTTTGTCGGGTGGGGGGTTGGGAACCCCTGATTAAAGAGATCAAATCTTCAGCCATTTTGAGCATCTGTTTCTTAGGCATGGGGCCTTGAACAGCAGACTGAAGTGCAGTCTTTTTTGGTTTAATAGGAGTCTTAGTCTTAGAATACGTTTTTATGGTGAGTGAAGACGCCGTCAGAAGCTGAAGGTGTTTCTGCAGTACCGACATCTTTATCAGCAGTGTCGTCAGTAGGGGCTAAACAAAATGGCTGCGTCGGCCTAGGACTCTCCGCCAAAAGCTCCGAAGCGGTATCTGGTTCCAGCTCTGCAGTAGTCAGGGGCTGCATCGGAGCCTCACTGAAGACCGGTGAACCGGAGACCGGACCAGCCGAGGCCTCGGAGTCTGGCTTGGGTCTAGGCTGCCTGTCCTTATCCCTGCGTTTTTTTGGGCACGCCGGTAGTCGGTTGCTCCAACGGCATAGTGTAGTTAAACTTTCTACCGAAGTAGTGTCTAGCGAAGTCAAAGCGTCTTTTTACAGTACGCTTATTAAACCTAGCACAAAAACGACAACCAGTGACGTCGTGGTCTGGGCCTAGGCAAGGTATGCAGTAAGAATGAAAATCCTTATGAGGTATTTGCTTCCCACAAGAAATACAATTGCTAACTTTTTCTGACATCGGTCTGAGGCAAGAAAAGTTTCCCCAATGGGGTACTTAGCATTATTGAAGACTTCGGATCTGAAATTCGACTTTGAAAATCTCAGGAGTCGGCCGACCGGCACTTGCGAACTGCTTCTGCTTCGGGCACCGTGCAGCAAAAAAGACTGAAGAAAATGGCGTCAGATGCGGCGCACTGACGTCAGGGAAGAAGCGACAGCAACCGACGCCAGACCAAGACTTTGGAATTCCGGCCGACTGTGGAACCACCTGACAACAGGATAACCCAAGTGTAATGACTGCGGCAGGGTACCATGATGAACATTAACATCGGATACAAAAATTATCCTGAGGCAAGAGCCTTAGCCAGTATCCGGAATCCCAGAGGTGACAGGTGCAGGCAAGATCTTGAAAGAACTTACCAGGCTTTGAAGAGTCCTTAGGTAAAGTCCTATTGTTATATTTGAGGATCTCACAATGAATGAGTGGAAGAATGATTCATTTTCTGCCTTTTACTTGCAGGGATGTCTGCTTGCACAAACCTTGAAAGATCAGGGATCTAATGAACTTCAATTAAGAAACAGGGTATTACTTGTTTGATTAGAACATGAAGGATGCCCCTGCCCCCTTGGAAATAACCAGTCTAGGTTCCCATTTCTCATCTGTAACAAGTATCATATAAGCCCCACCTGATGTGTGAATGACCTGTCTCATATCAGCCTCTGGACAGAGTTGCGACAGCCAGTGTAGGATCAGCCCGAGATCTCATCATCGGACACACTGGAGACGTCTGATAAGGTTTGGACAGCTGAAGCCTCTGAATTAAGTTTTTAGACTTCTTGGGCAGTGGCAAATGTCATGACAGGAAATTTCAACCAAAATTGTGCCTTGCATGAGTTGCATGAAAAAAGAAATTATGTACTCACCATAATGTTCCATGTATGTAGTCTATCTCGCCGAACATTACGTGTGGGTTCGGAGCCGATCCTCGGCTCCAACTCAGCCGCTTAGAAAGCCTGAAAACTTCTGATTGGCTCGTGGATAATAGGTATCCCATGGTGTATGTGCACATTCCCCAGATCTTGTTTGCTAATAGTCTACCAGGATAAGACAGGAAAAAGGACAAAGGTCCGGAAGAATAAACTGTAATAAAGGCGCACTTGTGCTATAAACCACTGTAGAAAAGGAAAAAAACTGTTTCCAGATCCTCCAGGAAATGGGCTGGTGGGTGGGTTTGTAATAATGTTCGGCAGGATGGACTACATACATGGAATGTTATGGTGAGTACATAACTTCTTTACGTTATGTAGTCCTATCTTGCCTCCATTATTACGTGTGGGACAGCATCCCTAGCATCTTGAATGGGTGGCTCAATGGAAAATAGTCCCGAGTATCGTGGAACCAAACGAGGCTCTACCCCTGGAAGTTAAATCCAACTTATAATGGGAAATGAAGGTATGAGGGGTAGCCCATGTTGCTGCTGCACATATATTATCAACAGGTGTCCTGGCTTGGAAAGCAGCAGAAGTAGAAAAGGACCTGGTAGAATGCGCTTTAACTTTAAAGGGTAACTCCTTTACCTGAGAACTGTAAATAAAGGAACTACAGCTAGAGATCCAGTTCGATAGTGTAACCTTGGAAACTGGCAAGCCCATTCTCACCTCAGCAAAAGAAACGATCAGCTGTTCTGATTTTCTAAATCTTTTGGTCCTGTGGATATAGAAACGCAGTTGCCTATGCACATCCAATTGGTGGAATGTATACTCTGCTTTATTGGAGTGATTAGGGAAGAACACTGGCAATTCAATTGTTTGGGTAAGTGAAACTGAGAACAGACTTTAGGAATAAAGGAAGGATTGGTCCTGAGAGAAACCCTGTCTTTGTGAAAAAATTAAATATGGAGGTTTAACTGACTGGGTCTGTAATTCAGAAACTCGTCTGGCTGAGGTTATTACTACCAGAAAAAGAGTCTTCCAAGACAGGAATTTCAACTGACAACTATGGACTGGTACAAAAGGTGCAGAGTAAGTCTAGACAGGATTAGATTCAGATCCCAAGGAGGACTGGGGTCTTGCACAGGAGGTCTTAACATCATGGAAACCCTAAGAAAAGATCTGCACAGTTTGTGAGACATAAGACTGGAATCATTAATCCCTGCACGAAAATTAAATATTGCTGCTAGCTGAACTTGGAGTGTAGCAGCCGCTGAACCCTGGTGTAAGAGTTGTGAAAGGAATTCTAGAACAATAGTAATGGGAGCTGTAAATGGATCAACTTCTCTGTTGTGTGTCCATATAGAAAATCTCTTCCATTTACTGTGATACAATTTTCTAGTCGAAGGCTTGTGAGAAGAGGTAATAATATGAGTTACAGCTGGAGACAGATCATGAAGCCTGACTAGTGACGGAACTGGAGCAGCCATGCTGTCAGTTTGAGAGTGTGGAGACTGGGGTGAAGAAAACCTGACGTGTGTCAGGAGGTCTGGCACTGGGTTCAGAGTCCATGGATAGTCTAACAGGTGAGGCCCGAGGAAAGGGAACCAAATCTGATGAGGCCAGTAAGGAGTGATTAGGATCATCTTGCTTCCCAACAACATTGCTTTCTGTATGACCTTGGGGATAAGTGGAAAAGGAGGAAAAGCATAAAGGAGTCCCGGGGGCCAATTGTGGACGATTGCATCTCTTGGAGACTCTCCCGGAGGGGGGATGAGAGAGAAAAAGGTGCTGCATTTGGTATTGATGGGGCTGGCAAAGAGGTCGCAGCAGGGTTGTCCCCACTTGTGGAAGATCATACTGGCTATTTTCTGGTTCAAGGACCATTCGTGAGGTAACAATATTGCCCTGCTTAGCTTGTCCGCTATAACGCTTTAAGTCCCCGGGGTGTGCATTGCAATGAGAAAGCTTTGGGAAGAAATCGCCCAATTCCAAACTTGCAGGGCCTCTCAACATAAGGGTTATGATCTGGTCCCCCCTTGTTTGTTTAGATTCCAGACCACCGACATGTTGTCGGTCTGGATAGCTATCGTTCCTAGAGGGAGAAAGTCTTAGTGCTTGCAATGCTAGAAGCACCTCTCTTATCTCTACGACATGCAGATGGGCCTCCTGATCTTGTCATGTGCCTTGGACAGTCCTGCCAAGATAATGCCCCCCCCACCCTGAAAGGCATCCATGGTCACAGTGGCCATGGGTTGGTGTGGTACAAAGGGAGTCCCCTGTGGTAAGATGACCTGGTTGAATTCACCAGTGTAGGTCCTTTTTGCAAGAATCTGTAATCAGAATCTGATGATGTAGAGGCAACTGCTGAAAAGACCACTGGGATGACAGCAGCCACTGGAGTATTTTCATATGTAGTCTTGCTAAAGGTACCAAGGTTATGGTCAACGCCACAGTTCAGAGAAACTGCAACACCACCTTCAATTTGACTCTTGAAGGGGAAGTATCCCGTAAATTTGTTGCACAAGATTCTGTATTCTGTTTGTAGGTAGTCTGGCTGTCATAGCGGCCGTGTCTGTTTGCTCCTATAAAAGTTATAGACTGAGTGGGCAAAGTAGAGGATTTTTCCCAGTTTATCGAGATTCTCAACTGGGAACAGAGCTTGATTGTGGAATCTCTAGATTGAACTAGGCGATGCCTGGTGGTGGCAGTCAGGAGCCAATCGTTCAAGTATGGAAAGACTTGGATTCCCCGACGCTTCAAATGAGCTGTGACTACTGCCATGCACTTGGTGAACACCCGTGGGGGGGGGGGGGCTGTGGTGAGACCAAAGGGCAGCGCCCAAAACTGGTAATGATTGGCTCCCAGCCGGAAGCGTAGGTAGCTCCTTGATGCTTTGTCCATTATTATGTGGTAGTAGGCATCCTGGAGATCTATTGAGCACATCCAGCTGTCTCTCCCTAACACAGGGAGCATGGATTGTACAGTGACCATTTGGAACTTGGACTTCTTTACATACTCGTTTAACCTGCTGAGGTCTAGGATTGGTCTCCAGTCCCCTGTTCTTTTTGGAACTAAAAAGAACCTGGAGTATGTTCCGAATCCTGTCTGGTCTGCAGGGACCTTTTGGATTACTCTTTTTAATAGCAGCTTTTTTATCTCTATAGCCGCTTGATAACTGCGATTGGGTGGTACATCTGGGATCCTTTTGGGAGGGCATGGTTGAAGGGAAAAGGGCACAGAGTAACCTCTGGTGATAATGTCTTGTACCCACTTGTCTCGAGTGAGATTTAGCCAGGCCTCTGGGTACAAGGACAGGCGACCCCCGACCGGCTCCAGAGACACACAGTCAGGTTCCACATCAGGAACGCTGACAGGGACGGTCACAAAAGGAATCGTGACCTCCCTGATTTTGTGGGCCTCCCCTGCCTCTTGGGCAACAACTACCATTCTTTCCTCCTCCCCTGCCTTTGAAGGAGGAATCACCCTGTGTGTCCTAGAAAGGTCTTTGTGAATTCTTGAACCACATTTTACCGCTCTTCTGACCTTTAGGGTAAGGTCTAGAAGGGACGGTAAAACGGACTCCCACGGCAGTGAGTCTTTCCTTTCTGTTCAGACCTGATGAGAGCATCTTTTACCTTGGGTCCAAAAAGAGAGGATCCATCCACGGGAGCATTGGTGAATGTAGACTTGAAAGGCTCAGCAAAGTTGCATAGATGCATCCAGGAATGTCTCCTTAAGGAGACTCCTGAACCCACCGCCCTACTTGCACCATCAGCTGCATACAAAATCAGCTGTATGGAGGAGTTAACAACAGATGTGAGAGTAGCCAACTGAGCAGACACTGTAGATGGGAGTGCTTCAGTAGAGGTACCCTGAATCTCCTAACTCCTTTAGGAGATCTCTCTGAAGTCTCATAAAATGTGATAGTTCAGCGATCAGAGTGTACAAGCCGATGAAGAGTAGATAAGTTTCCCGCACCTATCCATCGTTTGGGATTCCTTATTAGGTGGATGTATAGAAGTAGTAGTTTCTGCTAGCTCCTTCTTAGTGGCTGCCGCCACCACCATAGCATCACCAGGTAAACCCTTGGATAAATATTCTTTGTCCTTAGGGGCGGAAAGAAATTTATTCTGCCTCCCGGGGATCGGTTCCATGGCATCAGGAGTCTGCCATGCTTTCTGACTCACAAGATCCAGTAATTCAGCAAATGGAGGAGACACCCATGAAGCTGACGGTTGAGACCCGAAAGCCTTCCGGTACACTGACTCCTCATCGGATGGGGTAATGGTGGGCCAGCCGCCTCTCTGCCTGAGGATCTCCAAAATATCTGCAAAGGAGACATCTTCAGATTATGACTTACGGGACCCCTCCAACTCATCGATGTCAGTGTCAGATGTGACAGACTCATCAGGGGAGTCTACATGCTTCCTCTTACATGATCTCTTCTGAGGGGGCTCCTCAGCGGGGTCTTCTGGGGAGGTCTTGGAAGATCAGGGGCCACCTAAATGGGGGTCTTGAGGCTGTGGGTCTCTACCATCCCGGGGGAGAGAGGATGCGGAGACCGTAGTCAGCGCTTGAGGGAGTATAGCATCGGTACTCCTACATGGTACGGATGAACTATCCAACATGCTCTTCATCCTCATGAAGACCGATTCCTCAGACTCTGAATGACGCCCCAGCTCTGAAGAGAGTGTAGGTACCGATGGCTCTAAAGGAATCGGCTCAGAGAACGATGTAGGGTCCGAGCTCACTCGGGCCGATGCACCAAGAGGAAGACTCGGCACCGAAGAGGTTCTGTTCCAAGTGTCTCCCTCGGGGCTGACCAAAGAGCTTCAGACCCTAGACACTTCGGATGGCGCCGACAGTGTCGGAGCGGAGCTCATCTCTGAGACAACTACACGGGGTGCTGGAGCCGAGGACACCACTATAGTCGGTACCGACATCAGCTCCAAAGGCCCAATCTAGGTTGGAGGAGGAAAAAGAGCAGGATCGGTAGCAGGAATTGGCTCAGAGACTGAAAGGGTCAGAGCCGAAAAAAAGTTTGGCAAGGCCTACAACTTAAGGAGTCTGAGCACCACTCTCTCGATATCTTCTTAGGATAAGCTCCTGCAGGATCTGGAGGACAGTGTGGGAGACCTCGCTCTCTGCAATTTAGGCGATTTTAGAGTAGGGGAGACTGGTGGAATGTCTGTAGACCGGCTCTGAAGAGGACTCCTAGTGATCGGCACTGAAGCACTTGGTGCCAATACTGTAAGGTTCATGTCCAAAATCTCAATCGGCTCTGAAGACAGTGGAGCCGAAGAGACAGAGGTCAACTCCGATTTTGGTAACTTCTGTGGAGGTTCAGAGACGGAAGCTGAGGCTGGAGAAGGCCTTTTAGAGGTCTTGCCCTTATCCTTTCCAGAAGGCTGCGACCTAGCAGAGGAGGAAGAACTGGCTAGGTCTTCCTCGAAGGAAGGTTTTAACATGCCTTTTAGGATCAGCTTATTATTCCATTCATGGAGCACTCTAGGGCTAAAGGAATGGCAAAACAGACAAGTTTCTTGAAGATGTATGGCCCCTAAACAGTACACACAGACGTTATTGCCCATCAGTGATGGACATTTGTTGTGAACATTTAGTACACTTTTTAAACCCTGACTGTTTATGCTCTTTATGTTCTTTGTACATAATGGTAGTAGAGAAAAACCAACATACTCACACAAGAGAGGAACTAGATCCTCTAACTTAAACAGATCTAGCCCCAACACTCACAACAAAAAAATAAAAGTGGTTTTACTAGGTTCTCTAACTTAAACAAACCTAGTGCAAAATGGAAACAAACTGGCACCTCTAAGTTAAAAGGTCTAGTCTAAAAGCACACACTCACAGGAACCACACACAAAAGGTCAACAGGCCCAAGAATTTTTTTAAACAGTAATAAGTCAAATCAGGTTAAAGACGCAAATCGGTATCACAAGGCAGCTGTCAGCAATCAAAATAACACTTCACAAGAAGCAAAAAAAACTCCTAATAAGTAGTAATAATAAAGAACTAAATCACTTAGCCATGGCCAACCAAAAGAAGCTTCCGACTGAAGACGTGGCAAACGAGATCTGGGAAATGTGCGCATGCACCATGGGATACCTATTAGCCCACGAGCCAATCAGAAGTTTTCAGGCTTTCTAAGCAGCCGAGTCGGAGCAGAGGATCGGCTCCGAACCCACAGGTAATAATGGAGGCGAGATAGGACTACATAACATCCAAAGTCATGTACTTACCATAACGAAAGATCACTGATGTCTCATTTTTGTCTGGTTCAACCTTTGGCTTGTCGGATCTGATCAGATCCAACCTCAGCACCTTTCTCTAGATCTGTGGATCTGACTCCTCCCAAACCATAATTCCCTCCTGTCCACTAAGTTATCTCAGATTAAATTTGCTGAATACTTAAATTACAGACCGATTGTTGTACTGCAGAAACTTGTAGGTGTCCATGTTAATACACCTGATAATACCACAGAGTAAGCATCAAAGGAACATTTTGAACAGACAGGGTGTGTTAGGTAAAGTTTGTCCAAACATCAGAAGCTGCCAGTGACAATTTTGGAAGGGGAAGAAGAGAGGGATGCTGAACTGGACGAAAATGAGACAACATGGATCTATCGGTATGGTGGGTACACAATTTTTGTATCCGATGTTGTTTCTCTTCTTCTCATTCAATGTTTGGGACAGATTCCCAGCTGCCAAAAGGACACCTGGTGGTATCACTGAGGGACATTCCTAAGAATGGTGGAACTAAAGGATGAATGTGCTCTGGAGTACATGACCAATCTGTAATGAAATATAAAGATGTGAATTGTGGACCATGTTGCTGCTGCACAAATGTCATTGATAGGAACTCTCTTCATGAATGCCATCCAAGTTGCGATTGCTCTTCTACAATGGGCTTTTGGCTTCATGTGTAGGGATAAACCCTGGTCATTATATACAAAGGAAATGCAGTCCAGCAGACATTTAGAAATTGTGACATTTCATATATTTTATCCCAATTTTACTTTATAAAAGGATACAAATAGTTGATCTGACAGTCTGACAATCTGAAGATCTTGAAGCATTTGCTTTGGGTGTCACCTTTGGAAAAGAAGATTTTGTTTTCATGGTTATTTTGTCTAAGAAAAATAAGTGGTTTGCATGACAGTGCTTGTAATTCATAAATGCTTCTAGGGGATTTAATTGTGACCAGAAAAAAAATTCTTCCAAGAGAGATACTTTAAGCTCTTCTGAGGCTGCCTGTTTAAAGCATTTCTGATTTAGGGCTTGAAGCATGACTGTGACATCTCATGGGGTATCTGGATTCCTAATTGAAGATCTTACCAGGAATTCCCTTGAGAAAAGCTCTGGTGATTTTAAGAGAAGAAATGGAGACATCATTATGGCTTATCTGAAAATTGGAAATTGCAGCCATTTGCACTTAGCAGGAAAAGCTAGATCCTTGCTGAAAAAAGTTCTGTTCGAAAATCAAAGATCAATGGGAGAGGAGTGGACAATGGATCCAATCCCCTTGAGAAAGCCCAAATAGAAAATCTTTAACAATGGTTGTGATAAATCTTTTTGATGACTGTTTTTGTGAGGAAGAAACAATGTGAACCAATGATGAGGAAAGCCTGGCATCTCTGGCTATCACCAAAACTGGAGTAATCATGTGGTCAGCTTTAGGGCTTGCAGATCAGGTAGAGGCAACCCGGATGGGTGACTCAGATGATCCAGGCTGGGATCCAACACATACAGCAGGTGTATTAAATGAGGCCAAAGGAAGGGGAACCAAACTTGCCAGGACCAGAATGGAACAATGAGAATCACACTAATCTTGCACCTTGCAGTTTTCTGAATGAATTTTGTCAAGAGTTGTATAGGGAAGAAGGGCATACAGGAGACCCATGGGACAATTGTGGACAACAGCATCTCTTGGTGACTGCCCCTCTGGAGGGTTTAGGGCAACATAACTGTTGCACTTTATATTCAGGTATGCAGCAGAGAGTTCACAGCAAGGTTGGCCGCAGCAGCTGAAAATTTCCAATACCATTGTCTGATTGAGAGACAAATCTTAAGGCAATAGAATAGACCTGCTCAACTTGTCTGCTCTCTGGGTATATGTGTTGCTATGAGAAAATGATGGGAAGCCATTGCCCATTCTCATACTTTTATGACCTCCTAGCAAAGTGGGTATGATTGTGTTCCTCCTTGCTTGTTGATGTACCATACCACTGACATATTACCAGTCTGGATGGATATCAAACCCTGGGGGGGGGGCGACGACTAGTGGATGACTCCCCCCCCCCCCATACCTCTGAAACCTCTTTTGCTATAGATTTCCAATTCACTGGATGGAACATTGGGCATCTTAAACCTCTTTTCTGACCGGCACATAAAGGAATGGTGTAGAGTCTGGGGATTACCCTTAGCAAAAAGGCGTGTCGGAGTAAGGATAAGCACCTCCTAACTGTCACTAGAGTGGAACAGTCGGGTAACCCTTCAGTAGCACTGGTAGGGTTCCCTCAGTGAAAGGACTGCAAAAACCCTGACTATGAACCCTGACTCATTTTCTTTATACTAATGGATACTCTTCACCTTTTACTCTTCTGTACTAACTCCAGACTTATCCTTAAAGAACCAAATAGACCATGATCTTGCAATTTAAATCTCTGTATATATGTATATAGTAACATCTTTTTATGTACAAAACCTTTTACTGTTTGTGTTACGTTTATTATAAGCATTGTATTTTTAGTAACATCAGCTGTGTTATGCTTGTACTGTAGCAACATTCTATACTGTAATTGTGTGTGTTGGAGCTTTTCTCCCCAGGCCTCTACTGAAAATGGACATGTATCCAGTCAGACTAGCCTGGTCAACAAATGTAAAATAAATTAATAAATGTATTCCACCACCTGTGCCCCTGGGGCAATGTCCATTTGAATGATCTCCCCTCAACCTCGGGGAGGGGATCTGTCAACAGGAGTATTTTGGAGATAACAAATCCAACTTAAAAAAACAAAAAAATAAAATACCACCAATCGCATCTTCTTACCACCTCTTTGGTTTCTGGAAAAGGACCCTGTGATCAGAGCCACAAAAGTGTTCCCCTATCCAAAGTTTCAGGAACTTTTTCTCATCCAATCAAGAATGGCTCAGAGGATGACCTCTGACCTGAGCTATTGAGTGCCAAGTTCCTGAGAGGAAGAGAGAGCTCTGAAAACTTCAAAGTCGACTCCACCATCAGGAACCTGACATTGAAGCTTTAGCTCCAAGATTCATCTAGATCAGACAGAACTGGAGTGGACAGAATAAGGGATGTCATCAACTCTGAAATTTCCTGAACTGTAGAATCTGACTCAGGTGCACCAGTAGGGCTTGATCCTGTGGGAACCGGATCTGAAGAGTAGACCAGAACTGGAGAAAAGTGTGTTAAGGTCGATGGGCCTCTACCTGCAGCGTTCCTCAGGGACGGCACCAGGTGGACTCCCAATTGGATACGTGTCCTTAGGAACTTTTTCATCATATGGTTGGCATCCATTTCAGTAAGGCTTCTGGTGGATTGAGTTGACCTTGATGATGCCACCCATGAGGCCCTAAAAACTCCTCCTTGTAAGACAGACAAATGGAGCCAAGGGCTCACTGGCTCCAGTGAAATTTTAGCTTCAGGAGAGGGAGTTTGGATCTGACTAGCTGGTAGATCGCACTTCCTTGGTGTTTTTGGTGCCAGACCCAAAGAATCAGTTGGATCTGGGGACCTTTTCTTTGATAACTTGGATCTCTTCTCCTCCAATTTTTTCTCTTCAGATCTGTTTTTCTGTAGACTTTTCTCCTTAGACTTATATCTTTCCTTTTTTCTGTTTTACTGCTTGGGGAAGCTGAAGCTGGCCTAGCAGCAGAAGACAGGAAGACCCTGTCGGAGGGGGAGCAATCTTTTTAAAACAAGTTCTTCTTTTCTGCCTTGACTAGCCCTGGACCCAAAAACAACACAAATACCAGTGTCAGCTTGTATGTGGGCAGCACCTAAGCAATAAATGCAAAGGGAGTGTGGGATCTTTAGGAGGAAATTTGCATTTGCAAACCAAACACTTTTTAAAACCTTGAGGCTTGTCTGACATCAGAAAATTTTGTACTAAACAACAATAAATTTTAATATTAAACAAATACTATGCTTATCTAAGAAACAGATCTATAAACCTTATAGCTAATAAGTAGTACACAACACTATCAAGAAAAAAAACGCACTGAAAAAAAACTAAGAGCTAAACTGTTTCTAACTACTACCAAACAATTATCTTAAAAATATCTAAAGCTATACCAGACTGCTATACTATTTATTAACTACACGAAGTATCCTAAAGGGAAGGGTGGAGACAAAAGTATCTGTTACCAGAAAAAGACGCTTTCACTTATCAAGGAAAGCAGAGCTTTCAGGCACACATATGGAAGAGTCAGATTGCACACAAAATCGAAGTTAACTTAGTGGAGAGGAGGGAATTACAGGTAGGAGAGGAGTCAGAGCCTTGGATCCACAGCTCTGGAAGAATTGAGGTTGGATCCGACAACTCACAAGTGGAAGTGAACAACAGACATCAGATTCTTTGGTTCTCCAAGTAAATGGATAAAGAAGAGAGACAGCTGTGAAGGCTCTTGGGAACAAAGGACTGAGAAATCATACCCCCCCCCCCCCAATAGTTATGTTCAACACTAGTTGTGATGATTGTTGTGTGGATTCTCGCTCTCTCATTCCCATTTTCCCTTTCTGGATGACATGTACAAAAATTATAAAAGGCAGTAAGGAAACCCAACTGGGTAATTACCTGCCCAAATGTCTAGGTAACAGCATTAGCTGTACAACTGCCATATAGAAGGTGAAGCAGAGCTCTGCTTCCGGACTGGCAGAAAAGAAATTCTTAGGTAATTTGTGTCTGCTTGCATCTCCCTCCCTTCTTTGGGCATACTGGATATACTGTGGGTGGAACAGCCAAGGCTGGATGCAAGGCTATCCTTCTCGGGATATCCTACTTGTAAGGAATACTTAACAGTGATCTTTTCAAGGACATTTCCTAATTCTCATTAGGCCATTACCAGGCCTGTAAAGAACCTCCTTCCATCATCTTGTACAGGACCTTTATAAGCTTCAGAATCACTAAGAACTTAGTGGGCATTAGGGAGAAGTGCATTTCCACAGTAGATGATATCACATCATGACATGCACCAAAATGTGTGGTTGCTTGACTCTAAACAAGATCACTTTCAGGAAAAAAGATGCCACATTAGGAACAGTGAAAAGGATGAATCCAACAACACAACCTATGAAGCAGGGGGCCTTGATGTTACTTCTTTCTATTTCCTAATATGCCGCTGATATACTAACCATAAGTAAGCTCTGGTGGAGAGCTTAAAGCCATTTTTTTCTTTCTTTCTGGTCCTTGGGCTTATTTCCAGCTTCCCCAGGCAATTATTAATAATGTTCATTAACTGCATATTTAACATTCTGCAACCCACACTACTGTCTGTTACTTTAGTGTGGGTTGAAGCTGAAAAGGAACCTAAATGGTAAATAAACACATACAAAAACAAATGACAACACATATTAGCTGAGGTAACTATGCCCAAGACCTTACTTTTTAAAAAGAAATTTATTTTAAGCAATCTCTTATTTACAATTAAATATTTTATTTAGGTAAAAGAAATAGGGGACATGCATGGGTTTCATATCTGAAAGTATACTTATACAGTCTGACGTTTAATTATGTAAAAAAGACAAACTTCACGTTTAAAGCTCCATTCTGGCCTCAAGATCTTAAATTATCAAAATTCAATTAATATTATTTTTCCAAACATTTTCTTGTATGCAGATTTAAATATGACTAATATGTTTAATATATTCCTTACATGTGACGCATAAACTGAAATAACCAAAACTTATTTCTGGAAAGCAGATGTGCTTGTAATTATGCCTCTCTTTTCCATCTTATAGCACTGCTAAAGGTACAAACCTTGCATTTTTCTCTCATCAGTTCACCAAAAAACTTCAAGTGGTCACGTAGGCAGCCTAAGTGTACAGTGACCAATTAAAGTCTATATGTCAGAAATTATTACTGCTACTTAATGGGTACATACTATTATAATCAAATGTAACCTCTGCACTTTTTTCCCTTTAAAACACACTGGAAACTACACTGAAAACAGATGTGAATGGGATACACTAGAATTTTTACATACAAATAGCACCACATACTACATATTTTCCTGCAGACAAGTTATTAAAGAGAATATGACAGCTTCTAGACAGCTTTACCAAAACAAAACTGGACACAAATTTGGCTTACATTCGGGTTAGGAAATGAATTTCCTGCCTAATTATTTAGTGACATGGTGTTATTCTTATTAAAACAAACACTTCCACCCACACAAGTTTACATACTTCTCTCTGGCTGATGTCATAATGCAATAAGCAAAAGCAGACTTGCTCTCATGGCAATAAGTCAGGATACAAAAAGGAAAAGCACAACTTTCAAGCAGACAATATAAGCAAGCTGTCAATTAATTCAGAAGGGGGCTTGAAAAGAAAATTAAATGTATGCAAGGTCATGGAAAAATAACCAAAATGGGAGATAATATCCAAAGGACAGAAAATGTGTTTGTGACTACTGCTGAATTGTCTTTTGATGATATTTTTGCCAGCATATGAACCATTGTGATGTTCTCCCACCAAAAACATTAATGTACTTCTAGCGATTCAGAGTTTTGTTTCTTTAAGTGCTGATTTTTGCTTTAAACGTGAGATCACTCCTCGTCCGCTTCCAACCAGTCTTCTGCAACTGTGATGGAAAATTTCATCAATAGTCATTTCCATCAGTTCTATGTTTAGCGCAGGTCACCCTCGATGGTCTTTTTAATGCGGAGAAGCATAGTGGTAAGCCACTGGTCTAGACGAGAAATTGAGTCATATTCCTTTACCTGGAAGCAAACAGAGAATCTTTGGATAACACCATCCTTTACAAATTCTCAAATTATGCAAAACTTATGCACTAATAAAGAGGAATTGTGAAAGCAGCTAGACAGTGCATTTCAATCTACAAATAATACATATGTGTGCATGTGCCCACATATATATATATATATATATATATATATATATATATATATATATGGTTGCAGTTCACTTAGTCAATAGTAATTTGTGTCAGTTAAGGGTCGTTCATGTGAACACAGTTGTCAGCAACTTGCAGTTGGTTGACAAATGTAATTGGTTGGGCTGGAAGTTTGTCTGCGAGTGTGAGTGCTTTAGGGTTAAGGTAAAGGTTAGTTAAGGGGACAGGTTTAGTGTGCACATGTGTGTGTCCAAGCTGTCTTGTGTAGTGTTAGTGCTATAGAAAGGGTCTTTGTAAGGTAAGTTGCACATTAGGCTTAAAGGCAGGGCAGTGGGCAAGGGGTCTTTGCAATGCATGCTAACCCTAACCCTGCCCCTAACACTAACGTGCAGCTTACCTTACAAAAACCCTATCCATAACACCATCACTATTCAAACAAATTTGACCTAAATGTGTGGCAGGATTATGGGTAGTACATTAGAAAAGGAAATTTACTTTTTATCTCAATCATGTAACATTTCACTCATTCACTATATAATCATACATGTATGTAAAAATATCTATATCGATATGCCTCTGTGTGTGTGTGTGTGTGTGTGTGTGTGTATTTACACACACACACGCATACAAAACACCATCACAAAGAAAATGACTCCAGCTCAAAAACAGCACAGTGATGAGAATCATTAGCCCCAGCAAAAAACAGACCACCGTTTCACTGCCGAAATGGTCTTATCAGTGATCACCTAATACACAATTTCCTGTGACATAAATATACAACTCAAATAATCATATGACTGTGTCAAAAGTTTGTGCAAATTCATCTAAGAGCAAAGTCAGTAAAACTTAAAAGTAAGTATATATAAAGAAACATATTTAAAAAATATATGTGATGAATTCTAATGAAATGTATGAAGGAAGATTAAGCTGGATTGCTAAACAACTCATCTGCAAAGTGGGTAGGATCTGGTACCCCTTGTCTGTTTATGTACCGCATCACTGTGGGGGTGTCTGCATACACCAGCAGAGGTCCTAGCACCAGAATAAGATTCAAGACGGAAAAGTGACCTCAATCCGCCCCACCCCAAACCCTGAATACACCTGGCTGACATTCTATCTACTGACCCTGAAAGTGATAAAAGGATTGCTCTCTAGACAAGGACGGAAGGAAACCAACAAAAACAAAAGAAAAACACCATCACAAAGTACATGTGTGTGCCCCAATTGCTTCTTCCTCATCTGGTGTTAAAAGCATTTTGTTTTGTCTTTTTATTTCTTTGCAAATTAAACTAGGCTGTAGCATGCACACGTATTTCTCGGCTCACTAACCCCCATCACCACCACCTTTCTTCCACTCCCACTGAGTATGCATCTCTCTCCCTAGTCCCTGTATTACGTTTGCACCTAACTAACTTCAGGAAAGTGTGCTAAAGGCTAAGACTTTGCTGCCTTTCTCCTCTCTTTTCTAAATCAAGGGTTCACTTCATACATTATCAACATCTGATTTTACTCACTAGTCTCTCCACTCTAAACACTGTTCTCCTCACTGATACATTTAAGTGCATGTCCCACTGATAGTTTTTTTTTTAAGCATAGTGATCTTCTGCCCTGGCTCTACAGATCTTTCAAACTTTAGACCAAATGCTATCCTGTCCCCCTATCCAAAATTGTGGAAAAGTACATCCATGTTCAGCCACTCAAACACATTCCCAATAACAATCTCCTCACTCCTACCCAACACAGCACACCATAGCACTTCTGCTGCATTACTGTCATTTACCCAAATAATAGCTGAAGTCCATGACAATAGCCTCCTCTTCTCCAGTCTTTTCCTCGATCCTTCAAAGGCCTTTGATACTCTCATTCTAAACTTCTAACTAATCTCTCAGATCTACAGTGCATATAAAAAGTGTACACACCCCTGTTAAAATGCCAGGTTTTTGTGACAAAAAATTAGACCACAATACATCATTTCAAAACTTGTCCCCCCTTTAATATGACCTATAACCTTTACAATTCAATTGAAAAACAAACAAATCTGTAAGGGGAAAAATATAAAAAATAAAAAACGTACAATAATCTGGTTGCATAAGTGTGCATACTTTGTTGAAGCACCTTTTGCTTTAATTACTGCATTCGGTCTTCTTGGGTACAAACCTGCCATCAATTAAAGAGACTGATTAACCCCAAATACAGTTCTACTGTCCTACTAGGATTTTCCTGATATTTACTCAGTTGTCTGCTACAGCAAAAGCCATGGTTCGCAGAGAGCTTACAAAGCATCAAAGGGCTCTCATTGTTGAAAGGCATAAGTCAGGAGAAGGGTACAAAAAAATTTCCACAGCATTGGATATACCATGGAACACAGTGAAGACAGTCATCAAAAAGTGGAGAAAATATGGGACAACAGTGACGTTGCAAAGAATTGGAAGTCCCTCTAATAAAGACAAGATGAAAACTGGTCAGGGAGGCTGGCAAGAGACCTACAGCAACACTGAAGGAGCTGCAGGATTTTTTGGCAAGTACTGGTTGCGTACTACTCTCCACATGTCTGGACTATGGGGTAGGTTTGCAAGACAAAAACCTTTTCTTACACAGAAAAACATCCAGGCCCGGCTAAAATTTGCAAAGCACTACATCAAGTCTCCCAAAAGCATGTGGGAAAATGTGTTATGGTCTGATGAGACCAAGGTTGAACTTTCTGGCCACAATTCCAAAAGGTACGTTTGGCACAAAAAGAACACTTCGCATCACCAAAAGAACACCATCCCCACTGTGAAGCATGGTGGTTGGCAGTATCATGCTTTGTGGTTGCTTTTCTTTAGCTAGAACTTGGGCTTTAGTCAGGGTAGAGGGAATTATGAACAGTTCCAAATACCAGTCACTTTTGGCCCAAAACCTTCAGGTGTCTGCTAGAAAGCTAAAGATGAAGAGGAATTTCACCTTTCAACATAACAATGACCTTAAACAAACATCCAAATCAACAAAAGAATGGCTTCACCAGAAAAAAATTTAAATTCTGGAATGACCCAGACTTAAATCCAATAGAAAATCTATGGGGTGACCTGAAGAGGGCTGTGCACAAAAGATGCCCTCGCAATCTGACAGATTTGGAGCACTTTTGCAAGGAAGAGTGGGCAAATATTACCATGTCAAGATGTGCCATGCTGATAAGACTCCTACCCAAGAAGACTAAATGGTGCAATTAAATCAAAGGGTGCTTCAACAAAGTATTAGTTTAAGGGTGTGCACACTTATACAACCAGCTTATTGTATGTTTTTCATTTTTTTATATTTTTTCCCTAACAGATTTGTTTGTTTTTCAATTGAACTGTACAGGTTATAGGTCACATTAAAGGTGGGAAAAGTTTTGACATGATTTATTGTGGTCTTATTTTTTATATCACAAAAACCTGGCATTTTCACAGGGGTATGTACACTTTTTATATCCACTGTATATTTGTGAAACCGTTTACATTTAATAATAACATAGAAAGTGCTGTCATTATGTTAAAAATTCGTATTCCCACCTGTTACATGTAACAGCTTTTTTAATGTCTAGTTTCAGCTTTTGTGTTACGTGCATACACTAATGTTTGGCAGGTTGATCTTTTATACAGTTGTTCCTTGGCATATCCATTTGAACCTATGTCTCAGCTTACAAATCTTTTTGTTTTAGTGAAAACAGTCACAAGACACACCCCCTAAAACCTATTAACTTAATACATGCATATCTTCAAATAATGAAGTTTAACCCTCTTAACACAACAATGTGCCAACTGCATGGATTAACCTATAAAGAAGGTTATGTGTGACAAGACATATGGTACAGCCTGTGCTTCTAAGTGCCATCTTTGCCTTATCTTTATTCCTCTCTCACATTAGAAAAACACTTGAGTATTTACAGAAAACATTATCTCCTAGCCATTGAAAGAAAGAAGTATTCTGTTTTTATTCCCCTTATCACATGATCTCCATAGAGACATGAGAACCAGGTACACAGTTGTCTCTACTAGACGCACTCATTTATTTGCTACAGGGAATTTTTTTATTATATTTAGTTTTCTTTATTTATTTGCTTCATCTTAAAATTGTTACTAGATCAAGCCAAAGGCCTTAATCAAGTCATTCCCCTATGCAAGAGTAAGAAAATGTGAATCAGTTTTTCTTGTATCATGCTCTTTTGACCAGACTTTTCTGCAATGTTTACATTTCTTAAAACTAAACAAGGAGAACAAAGAAGGAAAAAATAGGGGTACCTGTTTACTTTAGTATCCCTATTGCACTCAAAAATAACTGAGAAAGCTTTACTTTATAACATGTAGGTTATGTCATGCATTACAAAAATACTGCTAAGAACAAAATTTTTGTTGTACTTACAGTTAACTCATTCCTTCCTCTTCCCCACTCTAAATGTACTTCCAAACATAAACAACATGAAGTAGGGCATATCCTTTGGAGTCCTATACAAGTTTAACAAAGTCAAAGTCGTCCAATTATTTCCAGGGTTTCTTGTTCTGTCATGTTTCGCAAATATAATCAAAGCTTTGTAATCCCACATTTACTTGTCAATTTCTGAGTTGCTGGTTTTCTTCGTGCTGATCTCCACCCCCCAAATCCAGTCTCTGCTTCATTTCCAACATACTCCCAGTTCTTCTAGTCAACTTTTGTGCTTTTTTCTGTTTCTCAAGCATTTTCCTTTGAAACACTGGAAAAGTTTTCACTAGTACAGTATTTTTATGGGCTTTAATACCAGAAGAGCAAGAAGCAGGATCTTGTTCTGTTTGATAGCTTGCTTTTTGTTGGACAAACTTTTGTATTTCCTCCTTTTTAGCATCTTCTGGAAGAAAAAAAAAAAAAGATTTTGACCCTCTAGGAAAGAATATTCTGAAAAATGGCAGCTTCTCACACCTGCATCTCAACATTTTATTTTCCACAAGCACTCTGCTATCTCCCACATCTACTACTTTGTCCTGCTACACAGTTTTGTCAAAATCAACTTTTCTTGTTGGTAGGACTGCATCTTTACTATTACAAGTCTAGGTTGCTTTCTCATGGTCAGGTTTAGAGCGTACATACAATGTGCCCGGTCAATTAACAGATCCTGCTGTGGAATACCAGTCCAGCTGCTTATTTGTGCTTTCATAAAATGAGTAACAGTGTGTTCCTTTCAGCTTCTTTGGTACAGCATAAAATCTCAGGTTTTCCCTATATGCTCTGTCCTCTAATTGCATTATCTTTTGAAACTTCTCTTCTTGATCAGTCTCATACTCAGCCAACCTTTTCTCCATTTCGACCTCTGATTTTTGCACTTTCACCTCATCTGAATTATCTGTATAAAGCATCTTCCATTTTTTCCAACAGTTTATTTGAGTTAATATACTCCAGTGTTTCATACATTTTAATCAGCTCTGAGTACGTGTTTTATTTTTCCTCTAGGTTACTGGAATTCATGTCTTGCACCAAAGCTGGAGTTTGCACTGTTTTTTTCCTGAACAGCTGCAGAATTCTTCCAGTCAGTGTTTTCTCCTCACTTTCTGTGATTGATTTTCTTTCAGGTTCTCTGAATTTCTTTTTTGTTGGAATTCGGGCAGTGCATTTACTAGCCAGTTATTGAAATTTACCCAAAAGACAAGTTCACTGGCTCTCTTTTCTGACTTTCTAATTTCAAACTAGAAGAGATGAAAATGAGCTGTTACTCACTGTGCAACCATCTTGGAAGTCCTCCAGTAGTAGGTCTTCTTGCCTACTTAAATACCTGCTGCACATCCTCAGAAAACAGGTGCCTAAAAAGGTAGGTAAAACTGTATCATGCAGGGAGATAGTAGTACTTGGTTGACGCCAGGATGTAATCATACACTACCACCTTGTGTAAGTCCTGTCTGAGGAAGCTTGTAGTAAATGCCTTTGGCCATTTCCGAAAGAGAGAACCACTGTTGTCTGTGCCAGAAGGAAGTTACTACAATGATCTTTGGAGAGTCCTCTGAAATCTTCAGAATGACTCTAGACATTAGTGGAAAGAAAGAAAAAGCATACAGAATATTTCTTGTCCAAGAACAAGAAAAGGCAACTTGTTTTCCTGGCCCCTTAGCAGTGGGTCCTGGAAAATACAGTTGTGTACACTTACCATAAATGTAGATGTTCGAGTGTATTCACTGCTGCAGTCTACATTTGGGTAATCTGCTGGCAGGTTGCCCTCAATCGGCCTGATTAACAAAGTCTTGGGTCCTGCGTCGGTTGCTGTCCTTTCTTCCATGAAGTCAGGTTATCAGGGGTATAAAACATGCAGCCGACGCCATTACATCAGTTTTTCTTGCCCCAGATGTCAGGTTCCCCCCAAATGGGGAGCAAATAAAATTAAAAAACACAAAAAATATACCTCCAATCCCAAAAGCAAATAAATACATCAAAAGGGCTTTTAAGCATAGTGAAAGAAAGTAGAGGTATAGCCAGAGAAAAATAGGGGGCTGGAGGGAGGGTAACCAGGACAGCAACAGTGAATACACTCGAACATCTACATTTATGGTAAGTGTACACAACTGTACTATGTTCTTCGTGTTTCACTGTTGCAGTCATTACATTTGGGTAGATTCCCAAAGCTATGGTTGGGTGGAGGGAATTATACAGCATTAGGACCAGCTATAAGGCCCTGCAGGACAGCAGTGGCAAAGCCAGCTCTGGATTTAGAGAAGAAAGGTAAATGGTAATGTTTGGTGAACATATGAACTGAGCTCCAGGTAGCAGCTTCTAGAATGTCCCTCATAGGAACACCTCTGAGAAAGGCTGTAGAACTAGATGCAGCCCTGGTGGAATAAGATCTGATCCCCTGGGGGATAGTTTTACCACGGCGCATACAGCAGAAACGAATACAATGGCTTATCCATTTGGAAATAGTCTGCTTTGAAATAACCTTTCCCTCTGCCCCTGCAGCAAATGCCACCAGTAGTTGTTCAGATTTTCTTTGAGATTGTGTCCTGTTTAAGTAAAATCTGTGTACATCCAATGAATGCAGAATCCGCTCCCCCTTGTTCTGTGGATTGGGAAAGAAAGTTGGTAAATGAATGGTCTGATTAATAGCCACACTGGATACCACCTAAGGCATGAAGGATGGATTGGTCCTGAAAGACACCCCGTCCGCATGAAAAATAATGAAAGGCTCCACTGCCATAAGAGCCTGTAATTCGGAAATCCTTCTAGCTGAAGTTCCTGCTAAAAGGAAAGCTGTTTTCCAGGAGTGAAAATTTAAGTCTGCAGTAACAGCTGGCTCAAAAGGAGGAAGAGTGAGTTTTTCCAAAACAAAATTGAGGTCCCAGGCAGGGGTTGGAGCTCTCCTGGATTGTCTTAAGTTTTTGGCCCCTCTGAGATACTGCTTTAGCAGAGGATGAGAGAAGAGGGGAGGGTTCTGTGTTGTAATGAGCTGAAATGGCTGAGGCATGGATTTTTATGGAAGAAAAGGACAGGCCCTTGTGAAGCATCTCAGTTAAGTATTGTAAAATCTGAGGAATATTGGGCACTGCTGTGCTTATCCCTTGTGATGGATTCCAGGTACAGAATCTTTTCCATTTATCAGCATAAGATTTTCTAGTACTAGGCCTTCTTGCTTCCAAAATGACATCCATCACAGGTTCGCTGAGGGATGCTAAGGGTGAATTTAGGTGATTAGCCACGCTGCAAGATTCAAAGTTTGGAGCAGAGTGTGCAGAATTTGGTTGTTCTGTTGAGACAGTAAGTAAGGTGTCTGAGGCAGGTGCCACGGTGGAAGGTGTGACACACTGCACAGGAGTGGGTGCCAGTGTTGGCGAGGCCAGTCTGGAGCAATCAAAATCATTTTTGGTTTGTCCTGTTTGACTTTTAGTAAAACTCTGGAGAGCAAGGGCAGAGGGGGAAAGGCATAGACTGATAGGTTTTTCCAGCTGAAGGATAGAGCATCCACTTTCCAGGCTTTTTTGTGATGAGTTCTTGTGCAGAATTTGTCCAAATGACAGTTCTAGGGTGAGGCAAAAAGATCTATGTCTGGACTCCCCCATTTATGTGTCAAAATGTTGAAAATCTGTGGTTCAAGTTTCCATTCGTGTGGGTCCATGAAATTTCTGCTTAGTTCATCTGCCAGAGTATTCCGCTTTCCTGGCAGGAATTGAGACTGTAGTTGTATTTGGTAGGTCAAGGCCGCGTTCCACAATGCCATGGCTAGTCTGCAAAAGGGGTAGGAGTGTGTACCCCCCTGCTTATGTACTACATAACTGTGGTGTTGTCTGTCTTTATCATTAACTGTCCTGGATGACAGTAGTCCTTGAAGGCTGTCAGTGCATTCTGTACAGCTAGCATTTATTTTTGATTGATATGAAGGTGCATTTGTTTTGGGCTCCATTTGCCCTGAATGCACTTCCCTGCCAGATGAGCCCCCCAAACATGGTCTGATGCGTCAGTAGTTAGGGTTGGGGTGGCAGGGGGTGGAGTGAATGGCACTCCCTTGTTTTGGTGGCAGGCCTCTGCACACCATAGGAACTCTAGTTGCAGGCAAGGTATGATAGGAATCATTGTTTCCAGGCTGTGACAATGTTGACTCCATAAACTTTTTAAGTACCACTGAAGTTTCCTCATATGCAGTCTTGCATATGGAAATAGAAGAATGCAGGAGGCCATGAACCCCAAAGCTTGCAGAATTTGTCTTGCAGATAGCAAGGTTTTTGTGGCCACCTGTTTGAAGTAAGTCACCAAATTAATTTGCTTTTCTGGCATAAGGAAAGCCATCTGGGCAGTTGTATTCAACCTTGCACCCAGGAATGCAATTTTTTGAGAGGGTACCAGTTGTGATTTCTTTTCATTTACAGTGTACCCTAGACAAGTTAGAACCCCTTTTACAAATGTCAGATGTTTTAGAAGAATGTCCGTTTTCTGCCTGAATTAGACAATCGTCCAGGTATGGATATATTTGAATATTTCTTTGCCTGCAAAATGCAATTACTGGAGCCAGGTACTTTGTGAAGACCCTGGGCGCAGTAGATAAGCCAAAGGGCAGTGCAGAGAACTGGTAATGCAAGTAGCCTGCTTTGAAGCGAAGGTATCTTCTGCAAGATTCCCTGATTGGGATATGCAGGTAAGCCTCTTTTAAGTCTAGAGTTGCCAACCAGGCTTCTTTGCATAGCATAGAAAGTAACTGTTGAAGAGTCAGCATCTTGAATTTTGGAATGTCCAGAAATGTGTTTAGAGTAGTTAAGTCCAGAATTGGACACCATGATTTGTCTTTTCTGGGTACCAGGAAAAGTCTTGAATAGAAACCTTGTCCCTTTTCCTCTTCTGGTGCTGGATGAATAGCCCCCATGTTCATGAGGGACAATACTAATTTGGGGGCAGGTCTGGCCATCCGTTTGGGATTGGCAATGTGTGGAAATGAAATCTGTATCCCTGGGATACTATATTTAAAACCCATTTGTCCTGGGTTACAAGTTGCCAGTTTCTTGCATGAAGTGCCAGTCTTCCCCCCAAAGGGGCGGCTAAAAGGTAAGTGCTTGGTAAGTGTAAAGGGAAGTCATTGAGACTGCTTACCATAGGGAGGTGTCCTGATGTTTCCAGATTTGGAGGAGGAGGAGGCACCCAAATGTTTTGTTCTAAAAGTCCCTTGTGACTGAAACCTGGAGCCTTTGGAATGTCTGGGTTTCACTTGAGTGGCTCTCAGTGGAAATGGAAAGGACCAGTTCTTAGTAGGCCAGTGCCTACTAAATCTTGGAGGTTGCACTTGGAAGAAATCTTTCACAGTTTGCATAGATTTAGCTTCATCTTCCATCTTTTTAAAAACTTCTTCAGCCTTATTACCAAAGAGACAGTCCTGTTGTAAAGGAGCATCCAACAATTTTGCTTTAACATGATCAGGTTTGAGTTTGCTGTTTGAGCCAAGCATGCCTTTTTAGCACAGACCCAGTTACAGCAGCCATGCAAGAGGTCTCCAAAGAAGCAAAACCAAATTGCAAAGTATGTTTTCCAGCTGGTTCAGCTGAATACAATAGATCCTGTAAACCTTTATTTTCCACACACTCAGAAATTAACATAATTTTCTGTTTAAGCAGTCCCATGATATGCTGTTGATATTTAAGCATATAAAATTGACAGTTTAAAGCCCTGATTGCCAAGGTTGCAGAAGTGTAAACCTTACCCCATCTATCCAGCGCCCTGGAATCTCTATCAGAAGGGGTAGGACTTTTAGCAGTAGAAGCCTTAATGCCCTTGGGACCCTGAGAAATGGTTTCAGGATCTGCAATAGGATTTTTGAGAAGGAATTTGTGGGAGTTAGGAACCCTGTAGCATCTGTCTGGCTTACAAGGAGCCGGAGGCAGAGAATCAGGAGCCATACTAGATTCTGAAAAATCATCATCAACAATGTCTAGAACAGGAGGTATAGCCAAAGGCCTATGCTGAGGAAGAGAAGGAAATCCCCAAGTCTCTTTTTAGATTCAGAGAAATCCTGACCTTCCCAGTGGAAATGTTCCCTTAAGTTATGTAAAGTTTCCCCGAAAGAAAATCCTCAGGGGGAGAAGCAGAAGGAATGGAATCTTCTGCATCAGAGTCCTCATAAGTAGGTACAGACAATTCCTGTTCATTAGAAGAGTCAGAAGAAATAGAATCCTGCTCAGAAGATTCATAATCAATGTCTTGCCTAGGCCTCTTAGAAGGGGGGTTGGCTACCCCTGATCAGAGTAATTAAATCTTCAGCCATTTTGATCATTTATTTTTTAGACATAGGGGTCTGCACATGTGGCCCAGCCATTGTTTTTTTAGGCATAGGTCTAGATTTTGGCCTTAGTTTTGAAGATGGCGTCCGTCTAATATACAAATCTGTAGGCCTGAAAACACCCTCATAAGCCGGTGCCTGCACAGCGGCTCCGGACCCATCTAAGGTAGAGACATCCACGGGAAAATGCCTCACTGAGTACCGGCAAACTGGCTTAGAAGAGTTGTCAGCAGTTTTGCACCTCAACGGCCTGTCTCTGTCTTTTTCTTTGCGTTTTTTAGGTATTCCAGTAGTCGGATTGCTAACCAACGACATTTCTGGATAATTAAAGTGTGAGCAAAAATGTACCGGTGTTTGATAGTGCATTGATTAAATTTAGCACAAAACCGACAGCAAAGTACGTTGTGGTCAGGGCCTCGGCAAGGAATATAGTACAAATGAAAATTCTTATGAGGTATTTGCTTCCCAAAAGTAATGCAATTATTAACTTTTACTGACATCGGTAAGGAGCAAGAAAAAGTTTCCCCAACAGGGTACTTAGCTTTTTAGTTGAAGACTTCGGTTCTGAAACTCAAAAAACGAAAATTTCAGGAGTCGGCCAACCGGCACTTGTAAACTGCTTCTGCTTCGGGCACCGTACGGCAAGAAAGACTGACGTAATGGCATCTGCTGCATGTTTTATACCCCTAACGACCTGACATCATGGAAGAAGGGATAGCAACCGACACAGGACCCAAGACTTTGTTAATCAGGCCGACTGAGGGCAACCTGCCAGCAGATTACCCAAATGCAATGACTGCAACGGTAAAACACGAAGAACATCAGCCATATGTCAAATGAATGTTTAACTGGAGGCACAAAGAACCATCTGAAGTGTTCCCTAAAGATGGATCAATTCCTGGAAGAGTTCATGATTCAGTTTCTATTTGTTGGAGGGGAGGGGTCTGCCACAAAGGTTTGTTCTGACAGTTTTGAAAAATGCCTACTGATTAAGATTGTGCTAAATAGTTATATCCTACAATACCATGGTTAATCTACACTGAAGAAAGGATATGGTTCTCCCTACTACATTATTATGTCTGTAATCACTTGTACTGGTCCTGGGGACCACAAATGACAGTGTATGTTGAGAGCATTTCTGAGTGTCAACATATCTTTTGTGTTTTTGTGTTTTGGCCAAGCTTTTCTGTTCCAAAGACCTTACACTTTTTTCTTACAGAGATATTGCTCCCCAAGCCCATTCTAAAGAGTTTGCTTTTACAGACTGTAATGGAGCTGGAAGGGAAAATAAAATACCCAGATTCAGATAAAACTGGTCTCTCCAACAAAGAATTTCCCTTCTCACAAACCTCAAAACCAGAAGCTGGAATGTCAGGGGATGTTGATGTTGGGATCATACTGATTTTACATACCAATGAATTTTTCTGATGTGGAGTCTTGCTAGAGAAATCATGAGACTCCTAGATGCAATGAGACCTATTATCCAGAGGAATTCCCCTGCTGAGACTTTTCTAGGAGTTTTAAAACTCACAAACAGCTCTAAGTATAGACCTTTTTTACCTGTGAAAGAAAAGCTCTTTGAATTAAGGTGTCTAGGAGACTGCCTAAGAATATAATCCTGTGAGAAGGAGTTAAACAAAACTTTTGGTTGTTCTCCTGAAACTCCACTCTGTACAGACCAAGTGAGAGATTTCTGACACTTTGAAAAAGACTCTATAAAGCTAAGCAACTCATCTTAATAAAGAAGAAATGCGATTACCTTGCAGCCTGCAGTAGGCTATCATTGGACTTTGTAAATACTCTTTGAGCAGTGGATAACTAAAGGGTAATACAGAGAAAGTGTGATCCAGACACAGAAAATCCTAACAAATACTGGAAATCTGGAACTACTGGAATATGATGAAAAACATCTCTTAAACTGAAGGTTGTCAAAAAACTTAAATGGGGAATGAGAAGTAACAGGTTGTAAAGAGATAACATTTTGAATTTGGGCACCATCACAAACTGGTTTAAAACGATAAGATCCAGAACTGGTGCCCATGAAGCTTCTTTCTTTGGTACGAGAAACTTTCTTGAATATAAACCTTACACCTATACGAGGAGAAGGGACCACCTCTACCATCCCCCAGTTCAGCAGATGCTGAATGTCAGGAGGGAAGAGAAGTTTAATCTGGTGAATGAGGAGGACACCCTTGAAATGGAGAGAGATTTCCACTGCTATCTGAACCCATGATAAATCACTTTCAGAACCCATTTGTCTGAAACTATCAGTTGCCAAAGATAGAAATGGATGCTCAAACTTTTTTGGGAAGAATTACAGGCTTGCCAGGGTGGATAGGGGGAGGGGGATTTTAAAGACAGCCATTCAAACTTATTAGATTGCCCTTTATTCAGGGAGTACTGCCATTTTCACATACCTACCAGCTGCTGCTTTTTAAAAGTCTGCTTACCAGCAGCTTGTGGTGTCGCAAAAAAGTTACAGAGGTAGCATTAAAGCCCTTTACAATTTTGGGGAAGGAAGACTGAATAATCTGGGAAGTTCCCCATATCAGCTTGCCTCTCGCCACACTTTTTAAGGACTTCTGCAGATGGTCAAAAAAAAAAAAAAAAAAAAAAAAAAAAAAATCTCTTTCTAAAAAATAAATAAAAAATTCAGCTTTAATATCCTCGGGAAGGTTTTGCATACTACACACAAACCTCCTCATAACAGTTTCAGTGGCAGCTGACAAATTATGAGCACATTTTAAAGAGTGGGTAGCCACTTGAAAGATGCAAGAAGTAAGATTATACAAATATTTTTTCCTTGGATGAGGGAAATGCCGTTCATCATGTTCTCAAAAAGGCAACAATGAGTTTGACAACTGAGAATTCTAAAAGTAAGTGTTGCTGAAGAACACACATTCTCAAATGTATCAATGTTTTGCCATCCTTGTCAAAAGGGGAAGGCCTTGCATTAACCAGATGTTTAGCAGCAGCTGGGTTTACTAGAGAAATCACTGATGGATCTGACCTGGGATTAGAATATAAAAACTTGGAAGACTGAGGAACTTTATACAGTTTATTTGCTTTCTTGGGGTAGCAGACTATCAGACCTACAGCCTGCAACACTGGATGAACAGGAAAAACTGATGCAGGTTCAAGAAATTCCAGTTGTAGTAAATCATAATATTTTTAACAGACAGTACAATGTCATTGTGTTCCCAATTAAACAAATGAGTTGTTCTTGAAATTGTCTGAGGAAACCAGAATTCTTCAAAGGAACAATCAGAAGCCACATTTTGCTAAGAATGAAAATAGAAACCTGAGGAGAGAAAACAAAAGTTGTCCCTTTGCAATCATTTTATGCTTCAAAGTCTTGAACATCCTCAGAAAATGAAGAATCTCTTTCTTTTGCCAGAAAGACCAGAAATGGAAGGTCAAAAGTCTGAACGAAACCTGTAGCTAAGCCAAATAAATCATTCCTGTCCAAAGTAACTGAGACAGGAGAATATATATGTCTAATGTTTTGTTTCTTTTTGACAGGAATTAATGGAGAAGCAGAGCTACTTCTGATAGGCAAAACCTTCCTGGGGACAGCATTTGTCTGGCTAGTTACAGAGGTGTTCTTTGCTCATTCTTCCAAGAAAGACAACAGTTGTTCTCCCTTGTCCACCAAGAGCACTCCAGCAGCCTCAAAAGAGGCTTGTATCTGTGAATGGCCTTAGTCTTATCCAAATAATATTCGAGTTATCTACGCAAATCCAAATTGTGAAGTACCTTCTTACTAGCAGACTGTGGACAGAGAAAAAAGGAGGATAAATTAAGAGACAACTCATTAACCACCTCGGGCATAAAAGGACTAGTACAAACAGACATACTGCCCCTATGAAAAACTAAGAAAACAGGAACAGCCATACGAGTCTGGAGTTCAGAGACTCTCTTAACTGAAGTAAGGGCCAAAAGAAGAACAGTCTTCCAAGTACAATGCTGCAAGGAAGCTGAATCTGCAGGATCGAAAGGAGCATGAGTCAATTTTTCAAGTACAAAACTGAGGTTCCAGAAAGGTGGAATTGGTTTCCAGGGAGGCCTGATTTGAAGGACTCCTTTAAGAAATTGTTTGACCTCAAACCTAGAAGCAACACAAGGAGCCAGTGGCAGACAGGCAGAAATAGCTGAAAGGTGAGCTTTAACAGAAGACTACACTAACCCAGCATGCAGCAATTCACATAAATAAGACAGAACCAGAGGGATCCCCTCAGAAAATTACCCTGGTTACGAGAAAGGCACCAGACAGAACATCTCTTCCATTTGGACAAATATGATTTCCTAATAGCAGGTTTCTTGGCCTCCCTGCAGAACCCTAAGCAAATCCTCAAAAAAAAGTGCCTAAAAGGTATCAAAACCCTATTCACCCACAGTGTCAGCTGAACACTGGACAAGTGGGGATGGATCACAGATCTCTTGTGTGAGAAGCTTTACCCTGTGAGGTAACTTGTGGTGATTGCCCTTGGCTAGGTGATGAGGGGGAACCAATGTTGTCTGGACCAAAAGGGGGTTGACAGCAAGACTTTGGGGGAGTCTTGCTTTATCTTGAGCAGGACCCTCAGACTCAGGATAAGGGGAGGGGAAGGAAGGCATAGATGAACATCCCCTTGTCAGGAAAAGATAGAGAGCCCACCTTCCAATCCAGGGGACTCTGGTGCAAACAAGAGGATGATGTCTTTTAAAAAAAAAGGCAAAAAGATCTACCTGTGGAGTATTCCAATGATGGACAATGTTCAGAAACATCTCTGTGAAACATCCATTTGTGAGCTTGTGTGCTGGACCTGTTCAAAGAGTTTGGCACTATATTTTGCTCTGAAGGAATGTATATAGTCTGGAGAGTCACTCTGTACTCAACAGCTAGATCCCAGACTGAAGAGACAGCCAGCAAATCAGGTAGGACCGTTTCCCTCCTTATTGCTGGTACAGCACATAGCACATCACTGTGGTACTGTCTGTGAAGACTTTGAGATGCCAGGGAAAAAAGATGGAATGCAAAGTCTGAAGAGCTAAAAGGAGAGCTCTCATCTCCTTTATGTTGATGTGATATGACCTCTGATGAGGAGGCCAGAGACCCTGGACCTTGAGGGAACACAAGAAAGCTCCCCACCCCCTGTCTGAAGCATCTGAAAAAAGTTCCTGACACGGGACTGGAGGTTGAAAAGGAAGTCCCAGTTTGAGAGAAAGCTGATGAATCCACTACTGAAGATCAAGTTTGTGGCATGGGAGGAAAGGAACTAGAACATCCAGTGGATAATACTGTTGAAGCTATAATGGCTTTAGGAACCACTGTAGTTTTCTCATATGGAATCTGGTTAGAGGCAGCAAAGGAATGGGAGAGGCTATGAATCCTAGAACCCTGAGAAAATCCCTGTCCATCACCAAAGCCAGAGGTAGGGGGGATTTACAAAAGTGATTAGAGAGAGAGCCTTGGGTGGAGGCAGGGATGCCAGCATGGGAATGGTCTGGATCCTGCAACAGAGAATCACATGTTCCTGATAAGGAACCAGGACTGACTTCTCAAAGCTTATGGTAAATCCCAGGCATTGTACGAGACAAAAAATAAACCGGAGGTGCAGACTCAAGACTTCGGGGATGAAGACTGAATGAGCAGGTTGTCTAGAAAAGAAAAGATTTGAATCCCCTCCCCCATCCTGCAAAAGGAATGACGGAAGTGAGATATTTTGCGAATACCTTTGGGACAGTAGAAAGGTGTCAAAGGGCAAAGCAGACAACTGAAAATGCAAGGAAGAAACATAAAAGTGTAAAAACTTCCTGAAAATAAGATGAATAAGGATGTGAAGATAGGCATCCTTTACATCCAGGGATACTAAGAAAGCTTGGGGAAGAAAAGAGAACAGGGTTTGAAGGAACAACATCCAGAAAGAAGGGACCTTCAAAAAGATGTCGAGCTGAGAAATATCCACAATAGGCATCCAGGTGCCTTCTTTCCTGGGAACCATAAACATCCTGGAATAAAACCCTTTCCCTTTCTGGTCAAGAGGCATGACTTGAATAATGCCCTGGGCCAAAACTCCCTGAAGCAGGCCTGGGAAGAAAGGAAGCTGTTCCCAAGGAGGTTGAGGAATGTCCGGAAAAGGAGGAGGGGACTTTCACACCATGAGGTATCTCTGGCATAAGATGGACAGAACCAAAAAGTGCTGACTGACCCTTAACAACTGGGAAGGAAAGGGAAACGGGAACCTGACTCAGGGAAAGGGGAAGCAAACTGTCGGATAAAACTTGGTTTGTCTTGAAAAGGAGGCTTCTATGAACTAGGAGTCTGAGCAGACTTATCAGGAGGTACATACCTAGAACTCTTCCTACCTTAGGAGGAGGGCAAGGCTTTCTACGTACAAAGATTTGTATGGTAATTCCTCTGGAGCTTAGGGATAAGAAATACAAAAATACGTATCAATTCCTGCAAGGCCTTGCGTTTATCCTGGAGGGACTTAAAAAGCTCAGCAGCAGCATAACCAAAATGATTCTTATTATCAAGAGGAGCATCCAACAATTTAGCCTTAATATCATCAGGTAAAGGCTGGAGATAAAACACAGTAATGTCTCAAAACAGAACCAAAGGCAGCAGCCATAGAGAAAGCATCAGCTGCATCATAAAAAAAAGTTATGTACTCACCATAACTTTCCATCTGAGTTGTTGCTTTTCATTTGTCTTCAACCACTTGGAATACAGATCTGGTACAGATCCAACTCAGCCGCATTTTCCAGTATCGGATCCAAGCTCCTCCCCTAGCCATAATGCCCCTGTCTCCCTCCTCCCCTCAGATCAAGTTTGCTGCTGACAATAGCACCCCGACCTAACCAAGTGCCTAGCATTCTGGCAGTAATATCCTGAAAGCACCATAAGGAAGACAAAGGCTTACCAGAGTAGAGGTTATGCCTCTTCCATCCAGTCTACCAAACAGACCACATAAGGCAGGAGGAAGGAAGGAGGGAGGGAGGGACGGTTGAAGACAAATGAAAAGCAACTCCTCAGATGGAATGTCATGGTGAGTGCATAACTTCTTTACCTGAAGTTGTTTTCATTTGATCTTCAACCTGTGTGACAGAGTCCCCAGCTACCAAAAGACCTGGGAGGTCCTCATGGAAGGCTATCCTGGAGCATGGCATAGCCAAAGGATGCACTGCCTCTGGACAGCAGATCCAACTTATGATGCAAAATAAACATGTGCGATGATGCCCAAGTAGCTGCAGAGCAAATGTCATACAAAGAAACCCTAGACCAAAAGGCCGTTGAAGTACCCACAGACCTGGTAGAATGCATCTTGACCTGATCTGTTAGAGATAATCCTTTGGCTATATAGGCCAACGCTATGCAGTGAGAGATCCAACAAGCAATAGTTACCTTGGACACAGGTTTCCCTAAGAAAGGCTGAGAAAAGGAAAAAAAAAGCTGATCAGACTTGCGAAAGGATTTTGTTCTAAGCAAACAGAAACAACAAATGCCTATGCACATCAAGCAAGTGCAATTTATATTCTCTCTTGTTCTAAAAGTTTGGAAAGAAAATGGAAGTTTGATGACTTGGTTAATGTTAGATTCTGAAGCCTGTTTTGGAAGAAAGGAAGGATTCGGCCATAAGGAAACCCTGTCTTTATGAAAGACCATATCAGGGGTCTTGAAAGATGAGGCCTGAATCTCCGAGACTCTTTTCGCCAAGGTAACAGCAACCAGGAAGGCTGTTTTCCAAGACAGGAATTGTAAATCCAATGTAGCTGCTGGTTCAAAGGGGGAATAAAACAAGGCTTGTAGGACTGAAGTAAGATCCTAAGGGGGCATAGGGTCCTTGACTAGGGGCCTAAGTAAAAAAAAGTACCTTTCAAAAAGGCATTACAAAGCTTGGAAGAAGCTAGGGAAGCCAAATTGACTCCTATATGAAAAATGGAGACAGCTGACAGCTGAACCTTTACTGTAGAAAAACTGGCACCCTGATAAAAAATATCTGCCAGAAACTCGAAAATGGTGGGAAATGGAGCAGTAAAGTGGTCCAAGTCATGTTGAGACTCTGATATTGAAAAACATTTCCACTTACTGGTGGAAGATTGTGAGCCGCTACCAAAATCTTCTTAACTGGAGAAAACAGCCCGGGAGTCCTAGCTATCACTGGAACTGGAGCAGCCAAGCCGTAAGCTTCAGACTGACTAGATCTGGGTGTGGGATCCATGAGGGTTCGAGATCAGATCTGGAACTGGATCTAATGTCCAAGGAGGACACAGTGCATGAGACCACAGAGAGGGGAACCAAACTTGGACAGGCCAGAAAGGGGCAATGAGGATCACTAAGCTCTCCAGCCATCAAGCTTTCTGTATGAATTTTGGGATCAGAGGAAGTGGAAGATAAGCATACAGAAGACGGGAGGGCCAAGTATGAACTAGTGCACCTCTGGGGGACTCCCCCAAAAGGGGGTTCAGAGCAAAATACTCGCTGCACTTCACATTGGAAGGAGAGGTGAAGGGATTGCAGCAAGGCTGAACCCACTTTAGAAAGATCTGTTCCACTACTGAAGGACTCAACAGACTAGTCGTAAGGCATCAGAATAGATCTGCTGAGCCTGTCCACCAGAACATTGGTCCTCCCTGGAATGTGCGATGCCACCAGAAAACAGCTGGTGGAGATCGCCCATTCCCACAACCTCATGACTTCGTGACAAAGGGGATAAGACCTGGTTCCCCCAGTTTGTTGATGTACAAGACTACAGACATGTCTGTCTAAATGGCAATCTTCCTTTGGGGAAGATGGGCATGAAGAGCTTGCAATGCTAAGAGCACCACCCTCATTTCCAGGAAGTTGATATACATATGGGTCTCCAGGGAAGATCACGTGCCTTGGACTGTCCTTCCCATGCAATACTCACCCAATCTGTGTCCATGGTCATCATGGTCATCGGGGAGGGAAGGAGAAACAGGCGGCCCACAAGAAGGTCCAGGGATTGAAGCCACCAGAGAAGTGAATCCCTGCAGACCCGAGACAAATGAACTGGATGAGATAATGGCAGATCTAGCAAGGACCACTGGACTGCTAGGGTACACTGAAGAACCCTCATATGCAGACGAGCCATGGGGATCAGGGTGATCATAGCCGCCATGGACCCTAACGCCCGAAGAACTGACTCTGCAGGTGGATACTGGGTCTGAGCAATGTACAACACATGAAGTCTGAGTGACTGAAGTCTGTCTGGAGTTAGAAAAATCTTGCTCTGAGTGGCAAATAACAGAGCCAAAATGAAGTCTAGAACTTGAACCGGATCCAATTGTCTTGGCAACTGACAGGTTCAGGGTTGAAAGATCCAGGATGGGTCTTAAGTCCCCAGTCTTCTTTGGCACTAAAAAAAAATCCGAAATAGATGCCTGATCCATACTGGTCTGGGAGGATGAGCTGGATGACTCGTTTTTCAAGCAGCTTGGAAATTTCCACTGCTGCTTCCTCCCATTGCGCGGGGGGATCACCCAGGAGGTGTTTGGGTGGAACTGGTGTTTAAATGAAGGGGACTGAGAATTCTCTGTATATGATTTGCAACACCCAATGACCAACTGTGATCGACTGCCAGGCTATTGGGTGCAGCGAGAGACGTCCCCAGACAGCCTCCAGAGATGAGCAGTTGGGCAAACCCTCAGGGCTGCTGTGTGGGTCTGTCCAGGAAGGAAATCCGGGACCCCTGCGAAGACGGCATCTGTCATATCCCACTCTGTCTATGGGGTAGGGCGAGTCCTCAGCATCTTGGGAAAAGCCCCGAAACTTCCAGAACCACATCTTCTTCACTCCCAGCTGATTCTAGGAAAAGGATCGTAGTGGGGTTGAGAAGCGGATCCCGACAGTAGACAAGGTCTTCCCATCCTTCTCGCTCTGGACCAACATGTCTCGTAACATTTTTCCAAAAAGAGTGGAACTATCATAAGGGGCATTGGTAAAAGATGCCTTGAAGGGTTCCAAGAATGCACAAAGCCAGAGCCAGGCATGACGCTTGATGGCAACGCCTGTGCCAGCCGCCTTAGCGGCACCTTCGGTAGCATGAGACAGGAGCCTTATAGAAGTGCTGGAAATGGAAGTGAGGGTGGCCAGATGGGAGGAGAACACCTTCTTCTCTTCTGCCAACATGGAACCTGGGGTAGACTCAGCGACCTATTTGACTAGGTCCCGCGGAAATCTGATCACATATGCCATGTAGTTCAGTGCACGCATGTCAAACGTGGCTGAAGCATAAACCCACTTCCTGAAATGGTCCATGGCCTGAGACTCTGGATGGACCGTAGAGCTCTCCTGAGTGAACTCTTTCTTGGTGGCCACTGCAACCACCATGGCATAAACCAGGGGACCCCTTAGACCAATGCTGCTTGTCAGACGTCACATTTAGAATCCTATCAGGGTACTTGGGGATGGGGTCCACCATGTCAGGTTCCTTCCAAGCCCGAGATGTAATCAAATCCACAAGCGGATCCACGGGAGGGGACACCCAGGAGGTAGAAGGTCATGTGCCAAACGTTTCCAGGAGCACCGACTCATCTGGGTTGGATTTTTGGACAGACCACCCCCCACGGTGGCACAGGATTTCCATGATGTCTCCAAAGGAGACATCATCGGGGGGTGACTGGGGGAAACCCTCCCCTTTCTCTAAGTCGGTGTCTTCTGTGAGGGACTCTGGCGGGGAGTCCAAGTGCCTCCTTTTACATGTATGTTTTCCAAGGCAGTTCTGGCCATTCCTGTGGGGAAACTCCCTGGGGCGGAGAGGCAACAGGCTGCCCCTGAAAGAATTAATCAGAGTAGTTTAGAGAAGCTTAAGAAAAGAGAATGGAAAGACAATTTACAAAGGAACAGAAGGACATTTGTATTCCCAAGTATGCAAAGTCCAGAAGGTTTAAGATTTTTGCATGCAAGTGGCTGCTTAAGTATTTATACATCAAGCAGATGTCGGATGTTTTTTCTTCTAATAGACAACAAATGACTAAAATGTGATGGGGAACAGACACGTAAATGTCAATAATAAATACTTACATAAAGCAAGTTCAGCTCTGAATACTTTGCGTGGCTCGTATTTTGTTTTGTGTGGCGTTATTTTGGATTACTGTTAATATAAACTCTCCCCTACCCTGAAAGTCTACATCCCACTGCTGTCTCTGATGAGGATGTTGGGACTTTTGGAACCACAAATTCTTAGCTCTTTCTGGGTTGCAAAGAAAAGTCCTTTGGGGACCAGAGGACTTAACCAATGTGAACATGCTGCCCTATTGCTCGCAGGTGGGCAGCCTATCTTTTGTTTGTTTCCCAACATGCGAGATGCCATTGAATGGGGCATTAATGAATGTCACTTTGAAATAGTCTGGAAAGTCCATTAATTGTAGACAGGTCCGTCTACTCATCACTAGACCTGATCCTACCTCCCTATCTGACCGATCTGTTACATTATGAATGAGACGCAGGGAAAGGGAAGAAACTGTGTTCATGGTGGCCACCTGGATTTCTAGCTGGGAGTGTAAATCAAGGCGTCAGTGGTCTTTCAGTAATTTCCCTTTGAAACCAGATCACATTTACCATGCAGTTTAAGTTGAACTGAAAACTTATTTAATACACAGACACACTTGCCTAACCTAGACCTCATCCTAGACTTCTTAATGGGAGGATGAATGAACTAAACATCCTCAGGAATATACATTTTGGCAGTCGCAGCCATGACAACAGAATCCACAGGGGGGCCTTACTCTAATAGTCTGTCCTTAGGAGTATGCAAAATTCTATCTGGTTTTCTGTGGAGTGGCTCAACCACATCCTATTCTTTCCACACCCTGGAAAAGACCATGTTAACAAGTTTATTTGGAGGAGGCACTACTCATGCAAGAGAGGGACAGAACTGTAGGCCTCCTGTAAGACTTGTTCCTCAGCAGAGGTGGGATCAACTGGCCATGAGCCCCTCTGCTTCATCATCTCTAAAATTTTGCTATAGGAAGGATCTTCTGGAGGGGATTTTGGAGAACCTTTCTTATCCCCAAATCTGTATCCATGGTGGAGGACTCCAAAGGTCAGTCTAAATGCTTCCTCTTGCATTTCTCTTCCGAGACGGACTAGGTTGCTGAGCTTACTTGGAAGTACTGGAAGAGGAAAGAAATCATGATCTCACCAGCTCTAGCCTATGTATTTTCTTGTCCTATGGGAGCAGCCACAAGATCTAGCCTAAGCACTCCCAACTATCAGTGTCTAAGGGCAGCATTGGAACAACTGCAGCAAAAGACATGGATGTACCTGGAGTTGTACCTTTCTACATTGCTTAGTCTACCAAAATATCTGGGCATATTGGAATCTGAACCAATGGCAGCAAAAACGGGACTGAAAAAAGTAAATCCAGTTCTTTCCGTTGGTGCTGAAACCACCAAGCTGAAGTCAAGACAGACAGTGCCCCAATGATACTGGTACTGATCAACTTCATGTTGGAAGACTTAGGGCCGATTCCGGAGGACCTTTCAACAGTGGGTGCCAACAAAATTGGCGTTGAGGTTACCGGTGTGAAAGTATTCGGTGTCACAGAAGTAAGCTCGATCTGCAACACCAAAGCTACAAGTGTAGTGATCCAAAAACTTCCAGTGGAGGAACCAGGACTGAAGGTGGAATGACACATGCAGGGACTTGGGTCAATCCACGGCCTTCAGCAGGAACAGTCAGGGCCAGGATGAAGCCAAACTTAATAGGGGCCTTGACAAAGGCCGACAACATGTGCTCCCAATCCATCTGTGTAGAGCTTTTCAAGGATCTATATGACTGCACAAATGTAGTGGATGGAGGCATAGAAGATACTAATCTAGCCAACTCTTTTTTAAAGGATAAACTTCCTGTTTAATACCAATGAGCAGTACCCTCACTGGTGCTGGAAGATGCCTGGCTCCAAGCAGAAGACATCATCGATTATGTCAACCTAAGTCTGAAGGGGGAGAAGGTACAGTTGTGTACACTTACCATAAATGTAGAAGTTCGAGTATATTCACTGTTGCAGTCATCACATTTGGGTTATCTGCCTGCAGGTAGCCCTCAGCTGGTATGAATACCAGAGTCTTGGATTCCTGCATCGGATCCTGTCTCTTCTTCCATGAAGTCAGGTTGTCAGGGGTATAAAACATGCAGCAGACGCCATTACATCAGTTTTTCTTGCCCCAGATATCAGGTGCCCCCACAATGGGAAGCAATTATATGTTATGGTACACCTCCAACAAAAAGGAAATACACCAGAAAACTAAATATACTAAACAAGAAGGAAAGGTAGAGCCAAGAGAAGTCAGGGGGCTGGAGGGAGGGTAACCAGGACTGCAACAAGGAATACACTCGAACATCTACATTTATGGTAAGTGTTCACAACTGTACTATGTTCTTCGTGTTTCACTGTTGCAGTCATCACATTTGGGTTGATTCCCAAAGCTAAGGAAGGGAGGAGGAAGTTAGAGAGCATTAGGGCCAGCTATTAAGCCCTGCAAAACTGCAGTGGCAAAACCAGCTCTGGATTTAGAAAAAAAAGGGGCATGTGATAATGCTTGGTGAAGTTATGTACAGAGCTCCAGGTAACAGCTTCTAGGATGTCCCCGATAGGAACTCCTTTGAGAAAAGCTGCAGAGGTAGATGCAGCCCCTAGTTGAATGTGATCTTATCCCCTGTGGGGTAGGTTTTCCATGGTGCTTATAGCAGAAATAAATGCAATGGGCTATCCATTTGGAAATGGTTTGCTATGAAATGGCCTTCTCCTCTGCCCCTGCAGCAAAGCCAACTAGCAGCTGTTCAGATTTTCTGAGAGGCTTAGTCTTGTCCAAGTAGAATCTAAGCTGTCTGTGTACATCCAATGAATGCAGAATCCACTCCCCTTGTTCTGTGGATTGGGAAAGAAGGTTGGCAAATGAATGGACTGATTAAGAGCCACACTGGATACCACCTTAGGCATAAATGATGGATTGGTCCTGAGTGACACCCTGTCCGCATGGAAGATGATGAAAAGCTCTACTGCCATAAGGGCCTGTAATTCAGATATCTTTCTAGCCGAAGTGATTGTTAAAAGGAAGGCCATTTTCCAGGAAAGAAATTTTAAGTCTGCAGTTGCAGCTGGCTCGAAAGGAGGTAGAGTGAGTTTCTCCAATACAAAGTTAAGGTCCCAGGCAGGGGTTGGAGCTCTCCTGGGTGGTCTCAAGTTTTTGGCCCCTCTGAGATACTGCTTTAGAAGAGGATGAGAGAAGAGGGGGGGTCTGTGTTGTAATGAGCTGAAATGGTTCAGGCATGGATTTTTATGGAAGAAAAAGACAGGCCCTTGTGAAGTATCCCAGTTAAGTATTGCAAAATCTGAGGTAAATTGGGCACTGCTGTGCTCATCCCTTGAGACTGATTCCAGGCACAGAATCTTTTCCATTTGTCAGCATAAGATTTTCTAGTACTAGGTCTTCTCCCCTCCAAAATGACATCCATCACAGGTTTGCTAAGGAGGAATTTAAGTGATTAGCCAAGCTGCAAGATTCAACGTTTGGAACTGAGAGCGCAGAATTTGGTTCTCCTGCTGAGACAGTAAGGAACATGTCTGAGGCAGGTGCCCCAGCGAAATGTGTGACACACTGCACAAGAGTGGGTACCAGTGTTGGCGAGGCCAGTCTGGAGCAATCAAAATCATTTTTGGCTTGTCCTGTTTGACTTTTAGTAGTACTTTGGAGAGCAAAGGCAGAGGAGGAGCGGCATAGACTGATAGGTTTTTCAAGCTGAAGGACAGAGCATCCACTTTCCAGCCTTTTTTATGATGAGTTCTTGTGCAGCATTTGTCCAACTGGTAGTTCTGGGGTGAGGCAAAAAGATCTATATCTGGGCTCCCCCATTTGCCTGTCAACATGTTGAAAATACGTGGTTCCAGTATCCATTTGTGAGGGTCCATGAGGTTTCTGCTTAGTTCGTCTGCCAGAAAATTCTGCTTTCCTGGCAGGAATTGAGCTTGTAGTTGTACTTGGTAGCTCAAGGCCGTGTTCCACAATGCCATGGCTAGTCTGCAGAGGGGGTAGGAATGTGTACCCCCCTGCTTGTTTAAGTACCACATCACCGTGGTGTTGTCCATCTTTATCAGTAATTGTCCTGGATGAAGGTAGTCCTTGAAGGCTGTCAGTGCATTCTGTACAGCTAGCATTTCTTTTTGACTGATATGAAGGTGCATTTGAATTGGGCTACATTTGCCCTGAATGCACTTCCCTGCCAGATGAGCCCCCCATGCATATTCTGATGCGTCTGTAGTTAAGGTTTGGACGGCAGGGGATGGTGTGAATGGCAGACCCTTGTTTTGGTAGCAGGCCTCTGCCCACCATAGGAACTCTAAGTGCAGGCAAGGTATGATAAGAATCATTGTTTCCAGGCCGTGACAATGTTGACTCCATAAACTTTTTAAGTACCACTGAAGTTTCCTCATATGCAGTCTTGCATATGGAATTAGAAGAATGCAGGAGGCCATGAACCCCAAGGCTTGCAATATTTGCCTTGCAGATAGGGTTTTTGTGGCCACCTGGTTGAATTAAGTCACCAAATGAATTTGCTATTCTGGTATAAGGAAAGCCATCTGGGCAGTTGTATTCAAGCTTGCACCCAGGAATGTAATCTTTTGAGAGGGTACCAGTTGAGATTTCTTTTCGTTTATGGTGTACCCTAGGCAGGTTAGAACTCTTTTTACAAACGCCAGATGTTTTAGAAGAATGGCCTGGTTTTCTGCCTGAATTAGACAGTCGTCCGGCTATGGATATATCTGAATACTTCTTTGCCTGCAAGATGCAATTACTGGAGCCAAGCACTTTGTGAATACCCTAGGCACAGTAGACAAGCCAAAGGGCAGTGCAGAGAACTGATTTATTTATTATTTATTTATTCCAGTTTGATGACCGGGGAGGTCCACTGGGCCTGGGGAGCCCATTTTCAGTGGAGGCCCGGGGAGAAAAGCTCCACAATACAAAGTTTAATTACATGATTAATTACAAAGAAAGTTAGGATTACAAACAACAGGTAGCATTCTAAAGAACAAAAGAAAAAAACAATACTTACAATTTAGTTCACTGGGCTTAGGGAGCCTACTTTCAGTGGAGGCTCGGGGAGAAAAAGCTACACAATACAACGTTTAATTACATGAATACTTTCAGTGGAGGCTCGGGGAGAAAAACTCCACAATACAATGTTTAATTACATGATTAATTACAAAGGAAGTTAGGGTTGCAAGCAACAAGTAGCATTCAAAGGAGTGAGGAAAAAAATAAACAGTTTAGATTCAGGAGTAATAACAGGCATATAGTATCATGGCTAGATTTTGCTGTTTGGTTTTATATAAATAATCATTAATTTAAAGTGAGGTTAGGGAGGTAAGAAGGTTAGCCTGGGGTAACGGGAGGGGAGAGCTTGAGAGGAATGGGTGGAAGAGTACAGTTGCATTACCTGTTTAGATAGAGGTAAGAATGAAGTTGAGTTTTGAAGTTATTAAGGTTGTCACAGGTCCTCAGTGTGGAGGACAGAGCATTCCATTTTTTTAGCTAGGGAATAAGATAGCAGAAGCTGCCCAGCAGGGTGCTTGGGTTTATAGATGGTGATCAAGTTTTGGTGGTTAGATCTAAGGGGTCTGAGGGGGTTATAAGGTTGCAGAATATTGGATAGTGCAGGGCACTTAGTAGGTTGGAACAATAATTTGTGGGCTGTGGTGACTTGGTGAAGGTTAAGTAGACTGGGGAGTTCAAGCCAGTTTAGTGAGTGTAGGGAGGTGCAGTGATGAGAGGAGGATTTGGCATTTGTGGCGAATCTGGCTATTTTATTGTAACATACTTCCAATTTGGAGGCGAATGTGGAAGATAAATTAGTGAGCAGAGGAACGCCATACAGTAGAGAGGGAAGTAGATAGGTTGTGGCGAGAGTTAGCCTGGTGGAAGGACAGAGAAAGTGATTGTTTCTGTAAAGTAGGCCTAGTTTTATGTGGTGTTTCTTGATATTTAGCTGGATGTGATTGTTAAATTTTAGGTGTTCATCAATGGTTACACCAAGAAGTTTGGCGGAGGGTACGACCTCGATAATGGAGTTGTTAAGGCTGGTGATTTGTAGTAAGTTTTTGTCAATAGGGAAGGATTTTGAGGGAGAGAATAGAAGGATCTTAGTTTTGTTGGCATTTAGTGAGAGGTGATTTTGGAGCATCCAATTTTCGGTGGTAGAGAAAGCAATTTGAGTTAGAAATTGGAGATCTTTTAGGTTAGAGGCATGACAGATCAAAGTTGAATCATCAGCGTATTGCACAATTTTGGTATTAGGTATGGCTTTGTGGAAGTTGTTAATAAAGATATTGAATAGCAATGGGCCAAGAATTGAACCTTGGGGTACTCCAGTGGGGGTTGGGAGGAAAGTGGGAATGGCCTGGCCCCATTTCACAGCTTGGGATCTATCAGAAAGGTAGCTGGAGAACCAGGAAAGAGTTTTATGGGAGATGTTGAAGTTAGACAGATGATTTAGTAGGTGACTATGGGAGATGGTATCGAAGGCTTTAGATAAGTCTAGCAGAACAGAGGATACCATATTACCACAGTCATGAGCAAAATTGACAAAATGTAAGAAGGAGAGAAGGGTGGAGTTGGTACTGTGTCCTGGACAGAAGCCGTGTTGGGTAGGGGAGAGTAGTTGGTGTTTGGTAAGGAATGGCAGGAGCTGCAGGTGGATACATTTTTCAAGAATTTTGGAGATTGGGGAGAGGATGGCTATGGGGCAGAAACTGGAGGCGTCACAATTTTTGCCACCCTTGTGAAGTGGAAGAATAAAAGCAAAACGCCACAGTTTGGGTACATAGGATTCAAGTAGTGATCTATTGATCAGGATGCTGATAGGAAGAGCAATACTGTCAGAGGCTATTTTTAGGAAGGAGGAAGGAATGTTGTCAGGGGTATTGGAGCAAGGTTTTAGTTTAGCGAGAAGTTTCTTTATTAGGTTGGTGGAGATGGGTTTGAGTTCAAAAGTGGGGGGGGGGGATTGAGCAGTAGGAGGTGGAGGGTTATTGTTGGTAAAGGTCTTGGTTAGCTCAGCAACAGAGGCGGTAAAGAAGGTATTGAACATTATTGCAATTTCAAGGTCAGATTTGCTGGTGTCAGGGCAAGGGTTGTTTTTTGTACCAGGCCTAAGGAGGGAATTAATAGAGCTCCGGAACTGTTTGGGTTTTTCTGTGTGATTTGCTTGTAGTTTGATGTAGTAAGACTTTTTGTCTTTAATAACTTATTTTTTGGCTTGGTTTCTCAGCTGTTTATATTTAAGTAAGATTTCTGGCCATTTATGGTGGAGGTAAGCTTTCCAGGTTTTATCTCTTTGTAGCATTTTTTTTTTGGTGTCTTTGGTGAGCCATGGGGTGGTTTTTGTTTTAACTATTTTTGTTCTTATTGGTGCTAGGGAGTTAAGGACAGTTATGAATGTAGAACTGAAGTAGTCTATGGCTGCATCTAAAGGAAGAGTTTTAAAGGGGTTCCAGTTAGTTAGCTTAAGGGAGTCAGAGAAAGTAGTAGGGTCAAAGTTAGAGAGGTTACGGGTTTGAATGAAGTGGTGGGACTGTGGGGAAATGGGTGTAGCCCAATGGATGAAGGCAGGGAGGTGGTCTCCTAATGGGTTAGGAATGATAACAGATTTTAGGACTTTGTTAGGATGGGATACTAGCATCCAGTCTAGTATGGAGCCTGGGTGGTTGTTTTTGTTAGGTCTAGAAATAGAGTTTGTAAGTTGAGTAAAGTTAAATAAATTGATTGATATGGTGGGTTTGATATGATAATGCATGCAGATATGATAATGCATGCAGCCTGCTTTGAAGCGTAGGAATCTTCTGCAAGATTCCCTAATTGGGATAGGCAGGTAAGCCTCTTTTAAGTCAACAGTAGCCAACTAGGCATCCTTGCCTAGCATAGGAAGTAACTGGTGAAGAGTCAGCATATTGAATTTTGGAATGTCCAGAAAGGTGTTTAGAGTAGACAGGTCCAGAATTGGACGCCATGATTTGTCTTTTTTGGGTACCAGGAAAAGTCTGGAATAGAAACCTTGTCCCTTTTCCTCTTCTGGTACTAGTTGAATAGCCCCCATGTTTAGGAGGGAAAGTACTTGTTTCTGAGCCTCTGCCCACTGATTTGGGGGCAGGTCTGGCCACCCGTTTGGAGTTGGCAGCGTGTGGAAATGAAATCTGTATCCCTGGGACACTATATTTAGAACCCATTTGTCCTAGGTTATAAGTTGCCAGTTTCTTGAATGAAGAGCCAGTTTTCCCCCCAAAGGGGCGGCTAAGAGTTGAGTGCTTGGTAATTTCAAAGGGAAGTCATTGAGACTGTTTACCATAGGGTGGTGCCTTGTTGTTTCCAGATATGGATGTGTAAGCACCCCATTGCTTAGTTCTGAAAGTCCCTTGGGACTGAAATCTGGTGCTTTTGGAATGTCTGGGTTAGGCCTTAGAGGCTCTGGAAGGAGCTCGAAAGGACCAGTTCTTAGTAGGGCAATGCCTGCTAAATCTGGGAGGTTGCACTTGTAAGAAATCTTTCACAGTTTGTATAGAATTAGGTTTATCTTCCATCTTTTTTAGAACTTCTTCAGCCTTATTGCCAAATTGACGGTCCTGCTGTAAAAGAGCATCCAAAAGTTTTGCTTTAACATGATCAGGCAGAGGTTGCTTCTTAAGCTAAGCATGCCTTCTAAGCACAGACCCAGTAACAGCAGCCCTACAAGAGGCCTCTAAAGAATCAAAACCACATTGCAAAGTATGTTTGCCAAATTGTTCAGCTGAATGCAATAAATCCTGCAAACCTTTATTCTCCACACAGTCAGAAATCAACATTTTCTGTTTAAGCAGTCCCATGATATGCTGTTGATATTTTAGCATATGGAATTGACAGTTTAAAGCCCTGATTGCTAAGGTTGCAGAAGTATAAACCTTTTTACTCCATCTATCCAGCGCCCTGGAGTCTCTATCTGAAGGGGTAGGATTTCTAGCAGTAGAAGTCTTAATGCCCTTGGGCCCCTGAGAAACTGTTTCAGGGTCCGCAACAGGACTTTTGAAAAGGAATTTATGGGACTCAGGAACCCTGTAGTACCGGTCTGGTTTGCTAGGGGCTGGAGGCAAGGAATCAAGGGCCATACTGGATTCCGAAAACACATCATCAACAATATCTAGTACAGGAGGTATAGCCAAAAGCCTATGTTGAGGAAGGAGGAGGAGGAAATCCCTTGGCCTCTTTTTGGATTCAGAGAAATCCTGACTTTCCCAGTGGAAATGCTCCCTTAAGGTATGTAAAGTTTCCCGAAAAGAGAAATCCTCAGGCGGAGAAGCAGAGGGAATGGAATCCTCTTGCATCAGAGTCCTCATAAGTAGGTATGGAGAAATCCAGATCATTAGAAGAGTCAGAAGAAACAGAGTCCTGTTCAGAGGATTCATAGTCCAATTCAATCCTAGGCCTCTTGGAGGGGGGGGGGGGGGGTTGACTACCCCTGATTAGAGTAATTAAATCTTCAGCCATTTTGATCATTTGTTTTTTAGGCATAGGGGCCTGAACACGTGGCACGGGCGTCGATTTTTTAGACATAGATCGAGATTTAGGCCTTAGCACTGAAGTTGGAGTCGCTTGAATATGCAAGTCTGTAGGCCTGAATACACCCACAGAAGCCAGTGCCTGCTCAGCGGCTCCGGACCCATCCAAGGTAGAGACATCCGCGGGTTCCATATGTGAAACATCTCGCGGCATACCGGACTCCGAATGGGTCTCAGTAGAGGCCTACGAATCAGAAGTAGAGGGTATCAGGGGCTGTGAAAGTGCCTCAATGAGTACCGGCGAACTGGCGACTGGCTTAGGAGAAGCGTCGTCGCCAGCTTTGGACCTTAATGGCCTGTCTCTTTTTTTTGCGTTTTTTCGGTATTCCAGTGGTCGGATGGCTAACCGACATCATTTCTGGATAATTAAATTGAGAACCGAAATATTTTGAAGCAAAAATGTACCGACAACAGATAGTGCGCTGATTAAATAAAGCACAAAACTGACAGCAAGGTACATCATGGTCATGGCCTAGGCAAGGAATACAGTACAAATGAAAACCCTTATGGGGTATTTGCTTCCCACAAGTAATACAATTATTAACTTTTACTGACATCGGTAAGGAGCAAGAAAAAGTTTCCCCAATGGGGTACTTAGCTTTTAGTTGAAGACTTCGGTTCTGAAACTCGAAAATAAAAATTTCATGAGTCGGCCGACCGGCACTTGCGAACTGCTTCTGCTTCGGGCAACGCGCGACAAGAAAGACTGATGTAATGGCATCGGCTGCATGTTTTACACCCCTGACTACCTGACATCATGGAAGAAGAGACAGCTTACAACACAGGAATCCAAGACTCTGGTATTCAGGCCGGCTGAGGGCTACCTGCAGGCAGATAACCCAAATGTGAAGACTGCAACAGTGAAACACGAAGAAAGTACAGTTGTGTATCTACCATAAATGCAGATGTTCTAATGTATTCACTGTTGTAGTCATCACACTTGGGTTATCCTGCTGGCAGGCTACCCGCAGTCTGCCTGAATTCCAAAGTCCTGGTCAGGTGTCGGTTGCTGTCGCCTCTTCCCTGACGTCAGTGCGCCAGGAGTATATAAGCAACAGCAGATGCCATTTTCTTCAGTTTTTCTTGCCCCAGATGTCAAGTGCCCCCAAGAAGGCAGGCAATACATATTGCTTATAAAAAAAAGTTACACTAAAATAAACAATACCTTCATCTACAAGCAAATACACCACATAGGTTGTATAGGATAGAGAAGAATAGATAAGTCCCAGCAAAAAAAAAGGGGGATGGTGGGTGAGTAACCTGGACTGCAACAGTGAATACACTCGAACATCATCTACATTTATGGTAGGTACACAACTGTACTATGTTCATCGTGTTTCACTGTTGCAGTCATTACACTTGGGTTGAATCCCAAAGCTGAGGTTGGGCGGCTGGGTCTAAATAGGATTCGGCGTGGCTATGAAGCCCTGCATAACTGCAGTGGCAAAGCCTGCTCTGGATTTAGAGTAAAGAGGTAAGTGATAGTGCTTGGTAAAAGTGTGCACTGAACCCAAAGTTGCAGCCTCCAAAATTTCCTTGGTTGGTACTCCTCTGAGAAAGGCTGCTGATGTGGCTGCTGCCCTGGTAGAATGTGGCCTAATATTCTCAGGCACTGATTTGCCATGCTGTGCATAGCAGAAACGAATGCAGTGTCCTATCCATTTTGAAATAGTCTGCTTTGAAATAGCCTTTCCTTGTGATCCTGCAGCATATGCCACAAAAAGTTGCTCACTTTTTCTGAAAGCTTTTGTTTTGTCCAAGTAGAAGCGTAGCTGCCTGTGTATGTCCAAAGAGTACAGAAGTCTCTCCCCTTTACTCTGGGGATTTGGATAAAAAGTTGGCAAATGAATGGTCTGGTTAAGAGCCACACTGAATACTACCTTTGGCATAAATGTTGGGTTTGTCCTTAGAGAAACTCTGTCTGGATGAAAAATGACAAAAGGTTCCACTGCCATTAATGCCTGTAACTATGAGACTCTTCTTGCTGAAGTTATTGCTGGTAGCAGAGCAGTTTTCCATGATAAGAATTTTATCTCAGCTGTATTGGCTGGCTCAAAAGGAGGCAGTGTGAGCTTTTCCAAGACAAAGTTGAGGTCCCATGTAGGTATCGGTGCTCTCCTTGGGGGTCTTATGTTTTTTGCTCCTCTGAGGTACTGTCTTAGCAGTTGATGTGAGAAAATAGGAGGTTCCGTATTGTAATGAGCTGAAATGGCAGAGGCATGGATCTTAATTGATGAGAAGGATAGGCCTTTGTCCAGCATCTCAGTTAGGTATTGTAAAATCTGAGGAATATTTGGAACAAGCGGTTCAGGTCCTTGTGCCTGGCTCCAAGCACTGAATCTCTTCCATTTTTCTGCATAATATTTCCTGGTGCTGGGCCTCCTGGCTTCCAAAATGACATCCATAACTGCTTTAGAGAGAGGTGTGTTCTGAGTGGTTATATTATTCGCCATGCAGCCAGATTTAAGGTTCTGAGTTGGCTGTGCAGGATCTGATTGTTTTGTTGGGTCAGAAGATGAGGGATTTGAGGTAAAGTCCAGGCTGGGCCTTGAGACAAGCTCTTTAGGATTGGGTACCAGTGCTGGTGTGGCCAGTCTGGGGCAATGAGAATCATTTTTGGCTTATCTTGTCTGACTTTTAGGAGTACCTTAGGGAGGACAGGCAGTGGTGGAAAGGCCTAAATTGTTAGGGTTTTCCAGCTGAATGATAGAGAATCCACCTTCCATGCTTGTGAGTGATAAGTCCTTGTGCAGAATCTCTGTAGTTGGCAGTTGTGAGGGGAGGCAAATAGATCTATGTCTGGGCATCCCCATTTCCTTGTTATCATGCTGAAGACTTGTGGATCTAGTTTCCACTCGTGAAGGTCCATGAGGTTTCTGATAAGTTTGGCAGGAATTGTGCCTGCAGATGTTTTGGGAATTCAATTATTCAATTAGACAACTGTTAATTGATTTGGCGGTTACTATTTAAGTGGCTTAGTTTTTTCTCAAATATTGTATTCTGATGAAGTCTGTGGAGACGGACGAAACCTGGGTCAATGCTTTTTTGGCGTTCAATTTTATGTGAATTAAAGGATCTTTTGGAGCGCATTTTTGCCTTGGAGCAGTTTATTCAATGTGTTTTATGAACTTGTGGACTGGTGGAATTAACATTTATTTGCACATCTATCTACATCTTGTCCTGATTCATACCATTGTATTGATTGTGTTTCCCATTCCATCGGAGTAGTGGTGGTGTTTTCTACATTCGTGGCGCCTGCAGATGTACTTGATAGGTCAGTGCTGTATTCCACAAAGTCATGACTTGCCTGCAGTGGGGGAAGGAATGTGTGCTCCCTTGCTTGTTTATGTACCACATGACTGTAGTATTGTCCGTCTTTAGCAATAGTTGTCTTGGATGTAGTAGATCCTTGAAGGCTGTCAGGGCATTCTGTACAGCTAGCATCTCTTTTTGATTGATATGAAGATGCATTTGGTCTGCGGGCCATGTGCCCTGAATACATTTTCCCGCCATGTGTGCCCCCCAGGCATAATCTGATGCATTTGTTGTTAGTGTCTGCCTGGCTGTGGGTAAAGTGAAAGGCTATCCCTTGTTGTGGTGACAGGCCCGTGCCCACCATCGAAACTCTTGTTGTAGGCAGGGAATGAGAGTTATTATTGTTTCCAGGCTGTGGCAATGTCGAGTCCAAACACTTTTTAGATACAATTGTAGCTTCCTCATATTTTATTTTATTTATTTATTTTACATTTGTTGACCGGGATAGTCCGACTGGATGCATGTCCATTTTCACCTAAGGTGGAAAGTAAGGTAATATCAGCTGGAAGAGAGTTCCAGGATCTACTTACAGAGTTTGCAAAGAGAGAATCACCGGCTGTGTTATTAATTTTGCTAGTCTGAATTAGTAGTTTGTTAGAGGATCGAAGCGGTCTAGGATTGTTATAGGGGGTGATAATATTTTTAAGTGCAGAAGTATTGTCCGGATTATAGAGGATTTTATAGGCCATAATCAGTTGGTTATACTGGGTTAGGCTGGGTAGTTCAAGCCACCCAAGATGATTTAGATTGATGCAATGATGTGTCCTAAAAGGCAGCCCAGTGGCAAACCTGGCAATGTGGCTATAGCAAATTGAGAGTTTAAGGACAGTCTTGTTTAAATTCGAGAGTAGAGGGGATGCATACAGAAGGGTTGAAAGAAGGTGAGAGCGAGCTATGGCAATTTTAGCTGGAGTGGTTAAGGAAGGCTTTTATTCTGTAAAGTGACCCTAATTTTTTATTGATGGTTTTGATAGTTTGGTTAACATGTAGGTCAAATTTTAGATTATTGTCTATGATGACACCTAAAAGTTTTGTAGAGGGTCAGGGGAGATTATTGTGCCATCATTTGAATTTATGATAAAGGTGAAAGCGGTAGACCTACGTGTTGGTGAAAATAACAGCATTTTAGTTTTTTGGGGATTTACGATCAGACAATGCTCAGAAAGCCTGTTTTCTATTGTATTAGAGGTGGTCTGGGTAGCTGACCATAACTCTACTGGAGATGTGGCTGAGCAAATCAGAGTAGAGTCATCAGCATATTGGATACAGCTGACTTTTGGGATGACAGTACAAAGGTTGTTAATGAAGATGGAGAACAGCAAGGGTCCTAGTACAGAGCCTTGTGGTACTCCAAGGGTGTTAGGTAGAAGGTTAGAGAGTTTGTTCTGCCAGAGGACAGCCTGCTGTCGACCATTCAGGTAGGATTGAAACCACTGAAGGGCTCTAGTATCTAGACAGAAAGTTTGCAGGGTGTGGATTAAAAGTTGGTGATTAACCATATCGAATGCCTTGGAAAGATCCAAGAAGAGGGCTGAGGATATACAATTATTGTTGCGATTATGGTTTATGGTGGTGGTAAAGGCTAGGAGGGCTGAAGTAGTGCTGTGATGAGGACGGAAGCCATGCTGAGTGTCTGCCATAAGGTGATTCTGGATTAGGTGGTGCATGAGTTGTCTATGAATACATTTTTCCATAATCTTTGCAAGTGGAGGGAGTATAGCTATTGGCCTATAATTGGAGAATTCAGTAGAGCTGCTTCCTTTGTGAAGTGGGATTACATAGGATATTTTCCAGATGGTGGGAATTTTAGCTTCTACTATGGATCGAATGATTAGTATTGAGACTGGGTAAGCAATAGCATCATCTGATTTTTGTAGGTTCTCGGCAGGGAGTTGATCAGCAGAAAGTGTAGTGGGTTTTAATTTTTTGATGAAGGTACGGATAAGTGAAGTGGCAACTGGTTGGAAGCTGAACGCGAGTAGGTTTCTAGGGGTGCTACTTTCAGGACCAGAGGAGCTTGGAGGTAGTTGGCTAGCTAGGGCTTGAATTGTCTCAGTAAAGAATCGGTTAAAACTGTCAGAACATCTTCAGGGGTTTTATCAATAGTAGCAGCAGGGATTGGGGTTGAAATTTGTCCAGGATGTAGTAGATTATTTAAACCTGCCCAAAACTTCTGAGGGTTATTTTTATTTACTGTCTGTAAATTACAGTAGCATTGTTTTTTGTCTTGTAAAATTGATTTTTTGGTTTCGTTCCTGGATTGCCTGTATTTAATGTGATCTTGAAGGACTTTAGAAGAACGCCATAAAGACCATGCTTTGTTTCTAAGGGTAATTTTGAGTTTAGACTCTTTAGAAAGCCATGGCGCAGTTTTTGCCTTGGTTCTCTTTGAACGAACAGGTGCATGCAAATCAAGGATCTCAAGGAATTTGTTGTTAAAGTATGCTACTGCTTCCTCTAAGGCGAGGTGTTTTACAATAGACCAATTACAAGAGTTTAGTTCTTGTTGGAATTTGGCAGGGTCAAAGTTTTTATTGTTTCTAACCTTTCTGAGTAAGGGTTGTTGGGAATTAATGGTTTTGTGCTTAATTACATATGTGAGAAGGTGATCGCTTAGGCCATCAAGGAGGGTACCAGAGGTGTACAGTTGGGGGTGACTATTTATGAGTACCCAGTCAAGTATACTTTCTTTTTGGTTGGGTTTACCTATCCTGGTAGGGGTGGATATAATTTATGTAAATGCATGCAGGTTAATATGGGTGGTTGGGGATTCTGAGGAACAGGTGCCCCAGTCTATGTTAAAGTCTCCAAGTAGTAGGGTTTCTTGGGGGTAGTGACATGACAGCCAGTGCAGGATATCTTCAAATGTAGATATATTGTTACCTGGGGGAATGTACATACAGATGATATTAATGCATTTATTTTTATTAAGTTGTAATTTGGTGGCAAGAATCTCTGAGTTATTAATCTGAGGTGGTTGTATTACATCTATGGTGACATTCAACTCAGATTTATAGAGTACAGCTACCCCACCCCCCTTCCTCGAAGCACGATCCAGCCTGTGTATGTTGTACCCAGGTGGTAACACTTCATTGTCTTTAGTGTTAGGTTTTAACCAGGTTTCAGATAAACAGAGAATCTCAGGGGAGTGGACATCCAGAAGTGCATGCAATTCATGTACCTTGTTATTAATCCTTCTAATATTGAAATGACAGGCTAGGAGAGAGTTAGTTGGCCTATTAATTGTAGGTTTGTAGCTTAGATTGCAAGTAGAGGGGGTATGTATATCTGAAGTGAGTGGGCCAGGACTGGGCTGAATATCACCACCAAGTATTAGGTTGAGTCTATACTTGGTGATGAACTTCAGGAATTTGTTTATTAGTTTGTGGTAGTGTTTGGATCTAGAGCTAATGTGCCTGGGGTTAAGATGTTGATAGACTAAAGAAGATGGTGGATAGGATCTGGTACTGTAAGTATGGTTGAAGGTGGAAGGATTTACAGCTGGGGTGATATTATGGCCTTTTGGGACCCGAAATCCTGCGAGAAATAAGAAGTAATGTACTCACCATAACGTTCCATCTGAGTAGGTATCTTCATTTGTCTGCAACCTTTGTGATACAGATCCGATCTCGGATCCGAGCCGGCAACTTCTACCACAGCATAGATCTGAGCTCCTAGCTCCTCCCTTTACCCATAATCCCCTGCCAACCCTGACTGACCTCAGATCAAGTTTGCCCGCTATAACAACTGTTACTGAGCCCCGGAAGGGGCTTATCTAAGACAGATCCTAAACAGAATTATATAGGTCAGGGGAAAGGAGGGGGGGGGGTGGTTGCAGACAAATGAAGATACCTACTCAGATGGAACGTTATGGTGAGTACATAACTTCTTAATCTGAAGTAGGCACTTCATTTGTCAGCAACCTTTGGGACAGAGCCCCCAGCTACCTGAAACCTGGGTGGCCATTATGGAAGAATATTCCTGAGCACTGCAGAGCCAAAGGAAGGCCTACCCCTGGAGATCACATCCAGTTTGTAATGGCTGATAAAGGTAAGAGATGAAGCCCAAGTGGCTGCGGAACAAATATCATCCAAGGGGACCCTAGATTTAAAAGCCGCCGAAGTAGCGATGGCCCTAGTAGAATGAGCTCGGACACCCTGAGGTGCAGGCCTTCCCGAACTCTGATATGCCAAGAGGATACAACTAGCTATCCACCGTGACAGGGTAACTTTAGAAATTGACTTGCCTAAATTGGTTTTGGCAAAGGAGACAAACAACTGGTCAGATTGCCTATGACCAGCAGTTCGATGAATATAAAAGTGTAATTGTCTGTGCACATCCATGGAATGCAGTTTGTACTCTCCTTTGTTCTGGTAGTTGGGAAAGAACACGGGAAGATTAATAGATTGATTAATATTAGCTTCCGAAGATACCTTAGGCAGAAAGGATGGATTGATCCTGAGAAAGAAAGAACACGGCGGAAGAGCTATAACCACTAGATGAAAGCCTCCAAGAA